>NW_021615170.1:0-1569 GCF_004785775.1 Grammomys surdaster
TGTGTAAGCAGGGATGCCCTTGACATCTCCTCCCTTCTCTAAGTATAGAAGGGCTGTGGCTAATCTAATCTTGTGCAGGTGGGGATAGAGGTCTGACCTCCAGTACTTGAAGGGGACCTTGTAATGACTCTGGTCCCCCTGTTGTTGTCCAGTGAGGCATGAGGGCCATACCCTTCCCGATAAGACTTAAGACTTCATATCACTAAAGTTTTATCTTTGCATGATCACACTGAAATGTAAATCTAGGTTTTTTTCATGGCCTAGGAGAACAAGATGAGGCAAAAGACCATAATCTGAGTTGTTGCCATTCAACTTTAGGCCTTGGCAGTGCCAGAAGCTCAAAAACCTTATTCCAACCTCTTAGTTTTTCAGACACATGTGACTTTGGCTATTTAAATTGTAGCACAGAAATAGAAATTTGTCATTTATACACAGCAAGCATTTATACGAACCATATGCTTTTCAAAACAATATTGCCTCAGCCTGCATCGAGGAATCATATTTTTGCAAAAGATGGAGACCATTACAGAGACAAACCACAACCAAACAGAATGGATCCCAGCCCAAACTAATATGTCTGTAATACAGCTCCCTCACCTAAGGCTCAGGATCAGTGTGGAAGAGAGGGCCGAAGGGTCACAAGAGCCAGAGGAGCAGGGGGTTTGCTCTGAGATTATGTCTCCTAGGAATGTCAGGAGCTAAAGCCGTAAAGTCTCACCAACGTGACTGTCTGAACATGAGCTGAACAAGAACAACACTAAGAAACATGCTAACATGGGTGTGAGCAGACCCACAAGGCTTCAACCTTACATAAAGAACTACAGGCAACTAAGGAATGCTGAGAGCAGGAGAAATACTCTTCTCCAGTGAGGAGCACACCAATTAGTTATCCAATACCAAATAGTCAGCTCTGAAAAACATACATACAAATAACATTACAGGCAGGGCAGGGAGGAATATTTTTTATTTAGGAATATATGTGTATATACACCTATGCCTCTGTTTACATATACACATAGACATATACATCATATACATATGTATGTGTGTTAGGTATTGTTTTATTGCTGTGAAGAAACACTGTAACCAAGGCAACTCTTATAAAGAAAGCATTTTATTGAACTTGCTTACAGTATTAGAGGGTTAGTCCATCACTATTGTGGCAGGGAGCAGACAGGCATAGCATTTGAGTGGTAGCTGAGAGCTTTACATTCTGATTCATAGGCAGGGGGCAGAGTGAAAGACACTGACCATGGTGTGTGCTTTTGAAACCTCACAGCCCATCCCCACTGACACATTTCCTGCAAGACCACACCTCCTAATCCTTCTAAGTTTCCTCAAACAGTTCCACTCACTAGTGACTAAGCATTCAAATATATGAATCTATAGTGGTTCTTCTTATTCAAACCACCACAGTGTATAACAATAATTAATGAAAAAAATAGGCCATTAATTTGAAAGGGAACAAGTCAAGGTACATGGGTGGGCTAGAAGGGAGGAAATGGAAGGAGAAAAAATACAATTATACTATAATCTTCCCAAACACAACAATTAAAAACAACCTGTATT
>NW_021615171.1:0-3923 GCF_004785775.1 Grammomys surdaster
TTATAGAGGATATTGCAGATTATTTGCTGTGTCTAAAAGAAGTTGATATTATTTGACTGACTAAGTTCTGAAACAGGGAGATTTTAGGTCTTCAGTTTCTGTTTAGGCCATGTCATATTTCTAGTTCGGAGACAAAAGTTACTCAAATTTGGCAAGTTTTCTTCTGCAGGCAAGCATGCACCTTTTTCATTGGAAACCTCATTTTCTGGACATTGTACACAATCAAACCTGCAGTCTGCTGTTTCTTTCTGATGAATTTTCCTGAATCCAGCAGTACATGTCACACTACACATGGAGGAGGGAACCTGAGGCAATATATATAGTGTTTGTGTGTGTGTGTGTGTGTGTGTAGTTCATGTATACATCATATGTATAATGATCTATAGATTGATATGTAGGACATCAAGACATATGACTATAAACATTCTTCTGATAACCAGCATTACTTAATAATTTCAGGCACATTGTTATTTTGCATTATCTCGCAATGCACTGAGTGTCACACAGTATTTACTGCATCATGTAATATTTTATATGTAACATTCAGGTTGTAGCAATTTAAAATTTTTCCTTCCTAAACTGATTAATCCAAAAGAAATGTTTATGTGGCATCAGTTTCTTTCTCATATTTTATAAATAAAAAGATAAGAACACTAAGTTGTATGGAGAGAGAAGTTAGGATAAATCAAAAAAGAGTTGTTTGATGAATATGAACACAATATATTATATAAGACTCTCATAAAATTAATGAAGTTTCCCTCAGTTTAAAAGAAAACTTTGAACACCCTATCCCATTACCTCATCCCCCTGCTTCTCTGAGGGAGCTCCCCACCCCCACCCTCCCCCTCCTGTCTCAGCACCCTAGCATTCATTTATCCTGGGTCATCAAGCCTCTACAAGACCAAAGGCCTTCCCTCCCACTGATGCCAGATAAGGCAATCCTCCATAGAGGATATGAATCTGGTAAGGGGGATAACATTTGAAATGTAAATAAATAAAATAGTCAATAAAATATATAATTAAAGAAAGAAATCCTTGAATCTGGAGAAAGTTTTCATTAATGAATACATGCTATACTTAACTAGGCTATAAAAATGGTCAAAGAGAATCAGAAAATTCCATGGTCTATATATAGTTACATCTTTTAGTTATATATATGTGTATATACTACAATAAATTTAATAAATATATTCCTGTATTGTGGGTAAAAACGCATGTGGGCATAATTGGACATGGAATCCAGAGGCCTTTGATCCCTATAACCAGATTTACATGAAGTTGAGAGTTCTCAAATCTTGGTGCTTGTAACTGAGGATGGTCTTTTGCAAGAGTAGCAATTGGTCTTACAAACAGAGCTATAATTTCTCAGTGCCTCATATTTTAAAATTTAGATATCCTGAAAAAATAAAAATTTTTGTATACCTACTGATGTTCCTCCTGTGGCCCACTCCAAGTCTTCAGATCTATGAAGTTGTTGACTCTGTGGGAAACAAGGAAAATATCATCCTATTTTCACTTTTAGTCCAAGGTCTTGTGAAAAATTCCAAATGATGAAATAGTCATAGTCTGCACACTGATTTTCCCTTTGGTTCATATTCAACAGTTCTCCAACAGGATTAGTAAATACCCTGGTTTCCAGCAAGGAAGGCAGCTAATTGAGATGCACCATTAGATGCTTACATATGCATACCAATAAAGGGAATGTCAAATTGAGAAGTTCCCATAATTTCTTAATGAATAGAAAAAACAGCTGTATTAAAGCAATCCTGTATAGTAAAATACAATATACCTCATGGATTTTAAAAATTAATATACTTCATATTATGTTTGATAGTAAAATGTGCCAAAAAATGATTACCAGATAACAAGTAACATGGTGTGTGCATGTGCACATGTTTGTCAAAAAAAGTTTTTAAAAAAGTGAAGCCATGTTCCTCAAATTTTTAGATCTTGTGGGACAGAGAGTCAAAAAGAGATATTATAATGACTCTTGTATTTTTCTTAAAGGTAACTGGTTATTCAGACTGAATCATGTACTGGTCTAGAAATCAATCCAATATTGGAAATAACAGTCTTCATTTGGAAGGCTGGATCTGGACATTTTCAAATATGTATTTGGAAGGTAGCTGCAGTTCTCTATGATGTTATGATAGCAAGAGATAAAGTTGGGACAGGATCTAGATTTCAAATAAGAGTGAGTACATGTTTTAAGGCTCTTTTAATTGTCAAGCTAAAATTGGTTTCATCTCTTCTACAGTATTTATTGTAAGTTGCATTGACTATATATTTTTAATTGTGTTAGTGTGTTGAAACCTGGCATGTCTGTTATGGGGGTCTATAAACCAGCTTTTGTCTTACTGCCCTGAGTATTAGAAAACCTTGATTCTCTGAAAAGAGCTTGAAAGTGCTGGAAGAAGTGAATTAGGGTTTAAGCAGAAGCAAGAGTGTAGTGGGCTTGATTATTGCTGGAATAACAACTTTAATTTCATTAATTGCTAGCACCACTGCTTCTGCAATAGCTTTGACACAAGGAGTTAAGACAGCAATTTTTGTTAACCATCTGGCAAAAATGTTACTAACATATTGAGTATACAAAAGGATTTATTTAGGTGTCCGGAACAATGAATTGATGCTCTATATCCTATTCAAATTATCGGAAGGAGTTTCAGGGTTCAAGAGTTAGGAATGATCCCAACTGTCATGACAAATATAATTGGAGTAATGTTACTTCTAAAATTTACAATGATTGTAATTATAATTAGAAACAAGTCTAACGACACATGTAGGGTATTTGGCATAATTCTAACACCTCTCTGGGTGTTTTAACTTTGCATAGTGAGATTATGAATTTAAATAATGCTGCTCTGTTGAGCTTTGATGATGCAGAGAATGCTGATAAAATTATCCATGGCCTGAGGTCAGTATTTCCATTTTGGTCAAACCTCAGGAATGTCATATATAGCTTGATCATGGTAGTCCTTGTCCTGGTAATATTTTTATTCCTACTCATTGTGCTAAAGCTTGTCTCTGACTACATCAAGAGGTTGGCTGCCAAAGGCCATGACATGAAATGGAAAATGGACCCCCAGGCAGAGTTATTAATTTAACAGTCTGGAAAGCCAAGGACAAGTAAGATTCTGCACAGAGCCTTATCAACCTAAGACAGAAGTAATTGTTTTTGATAATGCATATTCCATGAGGAGTAAGGAAGATTTTCTTGCCTGACAGGAATCTGACATTGGTCAAGGACAAGGAAATGGACTGCAGGCAGGAATCTGACGTTGGACTGGCACAAAGAAGTAATTTCAGGTAGAAATCTAAATCTTAGGCTAGAAAAAAAGAAGTAATTATTGGCAGGAATTTAAATCTTAAGCTAGAACAAAGAAGTAGGGTTCAGGCATGAAAATGACTTTGGGCTAGGACAGGGAAGCAGGCTTAGCTATTTTGGTCATCCTGATAACCCCTTAGAAATAGTGATCACAGGAGTAATCACAGGACTCTGTTTATTGTCATTCGTGTTCTTTGACTATCTAGGTTTATTGCCTTGCTTTTTCCTTGACTATTTGCATTTACTGTACTGCTAGTTCCTCAACCTAGAACTGACCTTAATACTTGCATGTAATTTTAGCTGCATAAAGGCAAAAAGGAGGAGGAGGGATGGAATATGGGATTAATGGGAGGCAGGAATGGGCAAAAGGGTAACATCTGAAATGTAAATAAATAAAATATTGAATAGATAAGAAACATAAAGGAGGAGGGGGGATGGGATAAGGGGTTCTAGGGAGGTGAAATGGAGAAAGGGGATGACATCTGTATTGTAAATAAATAAAACATCCAATGAAAAAAGAAGCCACGTATGTGCAAATGAAGGGGAAATCTCAATGTCTGTAAGTTGTGAAAATCAAGAATGGTTGTGGATCTTT
>NW_021615172.1:0-4245 GCF_004785775.1 Grammomys surdaster
ATATGATATGATATTAGGGTTTGTTGTTGTTCACCAGCAGATATGGAGCAGTGTGTGAGGTGTCCAGATGATAAGTATGCCAACTTACAGCAAACCCACTGCCTCCAAAGGGCTGTGTCATTCCTGGCTTATGAAGATCCACTGGGGATGGCTCTAGGCTGCATGGCCCTGTCCTTCTCTGTCCTCACAGCTCTAATGCTAGTCACTTTTATGAAGCACAATGACACTCCCATTGTGAAGGCCAATAACCGCATTCTCAGCTACATCCTGCTCATCTCTCTCTTCTTCTGTTTTCTCTGCTCATTGCTCTTCATTGGACATCCCAGCCAGGCCACCTGCATCTTGCAGCAGACAACATTTGGAGTATTTTTCACAGTGGCTGTTTCTACAGTGTTGGCCAAAACAATAACTGTGGTCATGGCTTTCAAGCTCACTACTCCAGGAAGAAGAATGAGAGGGATGCTGGCAGCAGTGGCCCCTAACTTGGTCACTCCCATTTGTACCCTAATCCAACTTGTTGTCTGTGGAACCTGGTTGGTAACATCTCCTCCCTTTATTGACAGAGATATACAATCTGAACATGGGAAGACTATCATTATTTGCAACAAAGGCTCAGTCATTGGCTTCCACTTTGTCCTGGGATACTTGGGTTCCTTGGCTCTGGGGAGCTTTGCTCTGGCTTTCCTGGCTAGGAACCTTTCTGACAGATTCAATGAAGCCAAGTTCCTAACTTTCAGCATGCTGGTGTTCTGCAGTGTCTGGATCACCTTCCTCCCTGTCTACCACAGCACTAGGGGGAAGGTCATGGTGGTTGTGGAGGTTTTTTCCATCTTGGCTTCTAGTGCAGGGTTGCTAGGGTGTATCTTTGTCCCAAAGTGTTATGTTATTTTAGTTAGACCAGATTCAAAGTTTATACAGAAGTACAAAGATAAGTTGCATTATTGAAACTTTAATAGTATTAAATTTTGGATGATATTCAACATATCTTTTCCTTTGTCTTAGCAAAAGTAGTACTTAATCATATAAAATTTTTAAGTGATATACAGATTTGAACTTACATACAGGACTGCGCTGTCCATTTTCATAGCAATTACTACACTTAGTGGAAAATGATTTCATTCATAAGTACACAAACCTGAAGACATTGAGAACCAGGAGTCTCAATTGAGGAAGGGCTACTATCATTTTGACCTGTAGTTTTGTGTGTAAGCCATGTACTTAATTAATGATTAATAAAAGATGATCCTACTGACTGTGGACAGTGCCAGCTCTATACAAGTTGTTCTTGGAGTTATAAGAAAGAGGACTGCAGAGGACATGGACATGAAGCCAGTAATCATCATTATTCAATTTGTTTTCACGGAGTGCCTACATCCAATTTCATGCCTTGGCTTCGTTCAATATACTGTGACCAAGGATTATAAATAAATAAACACCTTTCTTACAAGTTTCTTTGGTCATAGTGTTTGTTACAGTGATAGAAACTAAAAGTCACCTAAATAGTGAATTGCCTGTATTGAGATTTGGAATATCATAGACTCCTGATTCAATGAAAGGCACTGATTTGAAAAGGGACACAAGAGTGAATGTTAGCAGAGTGTGAAGCACAGTGACAGTAATGCATATTTATGATGATCATCACAAAAGTGCTGGATTTTGAAATATCTTTACAAAGAACTAAGAACATGTTTAGAATATCAGATAACATACTAAGAAGGGAACATAGTATGAAAAGGACAAGGGGGTTCAGATTATGTGTGCAATATAAGACTCTAACTTTAGGTAAAAACACACAATTTCATTATAAAATGATTGTGTTTCCTTAAATGAGGAAAACCACTAATGGAAATATTCCACACAAGGTCTTTACCACAATAAGGTCAGTGAAGTATATACACATATAAATCCCTCTAGGTGAAGAGTCTCATCATTAACTTTATCAAAATATGAGTACTAAAGATTATCTGGGTTTCATATTAAACACACAAACATGCACACACACACACACACACACACACACATTATTTCTTTACATCAGGTGCAGCAGGTCAGTGTCAGGTTTCCCTCAAAGTTCTGTTTGCTGCTCTACTTTTAAAATATTATCTGGTAGGGTTTTTTTGACATTGTAATTTAACTGCTTTATATTTCCTATCTTCAAACACTCTTTGTGCCCCTCCCTTCACTCCTAAAATGTACATGCCCTCTTATTTCATCAATTCTTACTGAATGTCATCAATTCTTACTGAATCTGTGTGTATTTGTATATTCATATCTTTTTGAAATATAAATTGTAGAGACCACGTAAAGTTGCAGATATTTATGGTCTGATGGCTCGTTATTGGTAGTATATCTCCAGTATTTGTTTTCTGATTGTCCCTGAGGATGACAACCTCTGCCATTCCCAGGTCTATAGTTTCCTGTAAATGGTTATGTAGATAATACATTGCCAGCTTTCTTCCTTCCAAGCTGTCATGCACACTGTGACCATTTTTCTCATTATGTTTTGGAGGTCATATTGGTAAGACTTCATGGTGTACTTTCTGCCAATCCCAGAAGGTATATGTTCACATCTTGCTTTCTTATCCTTTGACTCTCAAGATCTTTTCTACGATCTTCACTTTTCGCTGAGCCTTAGATGAGGGACCATTTTGTAAGAGGGTACATTGCTTGTTTTAAATGAACATTTGAAGAGGAGGAATTTTTATGTAGTAGGACCCACTTGGTCTTTATTCCCTTTACCTTTTCCTCTGGTAGCATGTTGGTGTACTTTCTAGCAATTTGAATTCCAATCACCAGTGGTAAACATTCTAGTTAGGAACCAGCTCAAATTCTCCATATTTGATGATATAAGTAAGGTTTGTCTTCAGGACTATATCCTTACCACCAGTTAATATAGAACAACCACAACACTCAGGTATCAGAGATCTATGTGGAAAAGCAGATCAATAAGTATAAGGGACAGAGGTATTGGGTGACTTCAGTAAAACAGTATCACTAAGAAAAAAGGACTGATTATCATATGAACTCACAGAGATTTCCCAGCATTCATAAGACTCACACAAGATCAAGCCCTACAGTGTCCCAATATTGACAAAGAGACGTGGACAACTGTAAACACATGATAAATTTAGAATATGTGGCCATATCTGTCTAGAAACATTATTATCTTGATGCTACTCTATAGTGATATCATATCCCCTGATAACGAAACTCAGAAAAGAAACAAAAGTATCTACATAAATACATTATACATAAAATAAAACAAAAGCACACGTAAGTGAATACTCTTTCCTACAATTGGTCATGTAGTACCTTGGAAGGCAGCCGGTTTCTGGTGGAGCACAGGCTGGAAACCCCGGTGACTCCAGGTGATCCCAAAGGATGGCAAGAGTTTTGCCATGCCCCTAGAAACCAGGCTCCTGACACGAGGCCTCCATAGATTTGTGTCCTTCAGTCATGTAAGGGCAAGTCCCTAGCCCCTCCACAGGTAGAGGACATGACCACAAGTCACATAGCATCAATACAGATCTCTATTTTAATAAGGTACCTATAGCCCAGAAGAGTGTAGCCAATTAAGCTTTCCTTCCCACATAATTCTTCCCTCAAAATATATTTAACCTCAGGCAAGCCCTGAGAAAAGGAGGTATGGTTTTTACTCATCACCACTCTCCATCGTGACTTAAAGAAATGCTTTAAAACCATGGACTGTCTCTTTTCATCAGCATCTGCTTTGGGTAGCATTGGAGAAGGCCTTCGCCTACAGAGCCACCCTATAATCTCCTGCAGAAGACCTTCTTGCTCGCCCCACCACCGAGATTAAAAACCCAAGCCAGCCAGCAACAACAAGCCAAGAACTCTCAACCCCACACCCAGAGCCATTGTGGGGTGTGCTAAGTCAAACTTCCCAAGTCCTGCTTCCCCAAGCGGCCCTAGACCCATGGTGGCCAGACACAGGACACTACTGAACCCAACAAGAAAACACAAATGTCTACATAAATGCATTCTAAGTTAAATAATACAAAACCACAAATGGGAGAATTCTCTTTTCTACTATTGGTCATGTGGCCTTAGCTGACGTTTATAAGTAATTCCTGTTTTATCCATTTTACATTTTCTCCACCTTCCTCTACCAGCACCTCAGCAAGTTGTGACACTTTCCAAAGGTAGTGATGTCTACCAGTATTTCTGATGTCTCTGTATCCTTTGTCATTCTGATTGGAATAGGCTGTTTTATTTTCCAATTTA
>NW_021615173.1:0-451 GCF_004785775.1 Grammomys surdaster
TGAGATCAAAGGTGTGCATGTTACCATACCCAGCTACTTTCTGATTTTTCCACCAAAAAAAAAAGTGTTTTAGTTTACAGGAACTTGCTACACAACCCTTCTCCATGCATGATTTGGCAAGGACATGTGCAAATAAATGCATGGTAAATAAACACATACACGAACACACTCCCAAAGTAAATAAATCTGTACCTTAAAAGTAAAAAAGAAATATACCTACTCATTAACTGTATTCACTCATCTTCAATGAAGGAAATGAGGAGATTTCCTCACCAGGAAAGAATAGGGGGTTCTCAGCAATGTTTTCCAATCTTTAACATCACACTGACATCAAACTGACAGAAATACCGTTACTCAGATGCCCCCTTTCCCCCTTCAAACTCAAACCTGCAACTTTGTAATAAAGCTTGGGACAAAGTTTATCAAAACACAAGTCTCTATCATTTATTTG
>NW_021615173.1:461-1165 GCF_004785775.1 Grammomys surdaster
GTGACAAGTCTAGTGGTGGCAGGGAAGATTCGGAGTCACCTGGAACACAGAGAAGTAACTCTTCTGAAGCAAGCTCTGGAGACTTCTTAGACCTCAAGGGAGAAGGTGATACGCATGAAACTGTGGATACAGACTTCCAAGCCAACCTGGCGTAGATGGAAGAGAAGCCGGTGCCCGCTGCTCCTGTGCCCAGCCCAGTGGCTCCGGCCCCAGCGCCGTCCAGGAGAAACCCCCCTGGTGGCAAGTCCAGCCTGGTCTTGGGTTAACTTCTTGTGTTGGAATTCTGTCCTTCTGTTTGTTTGTTTTTCCATGCTTGTGAACTGCACAACGTGAGCCTGACTGTATATCTTTCAGATTTGTTTCATTAAAAGACAAGCACTTTATGTACTACTGTCTTTTTTCCCCCTGCTTTCTCTCTTCCTTTTTCTTCTGTTTGAATCCTGGGTCTGTGAGCCATGGCATGAGTGTTTTCTAGTAGTAGACTGGAGTAGTAACTGTTTTTAAGAACAAATGATCTGGTTCCTGATGTATAGAGACTCTTATGTACCAGGGTTTTTGACGTTGTACTTGGCTTACTGGGATGGGACAGACAGCAGCCCCTGCTCCCCACTGTCCACTCCTCTCTCCTCGCTGTTGCCCCACCATCAGTGCCTTTTGCTAAGTGCACCCTCCTGTGTCATGTGGAATGATCAAAGCAGCTGCAC
>NW_021615174.1:0-1464 GCF_004785775.1 Grammomys surdaster
CAAGAAATACAAGCTATCCTATCACAGCAGGTCATTAGAAATCAAAACTTGTAACAGATATTTTGCAAAAGAGGTTGTTTGGGAGAAGTGAGAGGAGTGAGAACCTGGGGAAGGGATAGAAGTACACAAGAGGACCTACAGACAGACAGACAGACAGACAGACAGACAGACAGACAGACAGGGAGCAGAGAGAGAGCCATGAGGGTATAAACAGAGAATAGAGAAGGGTCATGTGCAGAGAACAGACAGGAAACAAACGTGCAGACCTGATGTATTTGGTGGTCCGCGTATATAAAGCACACCTGACAACAGCAGCAGGTGGGTGAGGCAGGGAATGACTTAAGCATTTGCTAAGTCCCTGAAGCCAGGCAACTGAAATTGTCTGTACACTGACAACTACAGAGGCAAGGTTCACTCACAGAACAGAAAGGGAAGATAAATAGAAAAATGGACATATTGGTCAAAAACAAAAATGTTGAGTGTAACAGTATCATGGAAATAAGCAACTAGGGACACTGCAACATATGCGAAAGAAAAAACTACAGATGATTGGAAGGCAAGAAGAGAATATCAGCTTAAAAGTCTATAAATTATTATCAACAAACTCATAATTGAAAAATTTTCTAAACTAAAGAAAAGATGCCTATTAAGGTGAAGAAACATTGAAAATACCAAATAGATTAGACAAAAAAGAGTCCCTTTGCTGCATAACAATCAAAACACTAAACATATAAAGAACTCTAAACAACTGCAACAAAAAAAATTGGCCAAAACAAAACAAAAACAAGTAACATGCAAAAGCAGAACTATTACATATATACCTGTCTTCTTAACGTATACTATAAAAGAAAAAATGGACACATGTGCTGCAGACTCAAAGAAACCACCTATGTTTCTCCAAGCAAACAAATGATCCAAATGTTTTGGGCCAATTCGGAATCAGCCATGATAGTGAAGTTATTCATAGGTCACTGCCTGATTTGGTAAGTGAGGAGCACCACAAGGGACCACATGGGTGGTCACACGTGGCTGATGGTTTCCCTCCAGCCCTAGAAAGGATCTGCCAACCCAGCTCCCACTGCTCAACCACCTGCTCCTCCCCATTGTGGGCATTTTTTTCCTGTGCTCATCATGTCTCGATTTCAGAGCTTCCCTAGTGTCCTCTCACAGCACCCAACAGCACAGCTCAGAGCAGGAAGCAGAGAATCACCCAAGCCTGCACAGTTGCAGCAAACTTGCAGAGAGCAACAGGAAGATCCCACCTCTTTGTCTGACTGGCAGGTCCACCTGGATGCCTGATTGGCCAGTGAATTTTCCTCAAGGTTAAAGTGTGCTTCCTGTCCAGGGTCAGTCCTTTCCAGATCTCCTGAGTGGTTTGCACCTCATTAGCATTTGTGCCTCTGCTCCAAGAGAAATTTCACCTCACCCAGCCCTGGGGGAGAACTCACCATTCCAGCTCAGGCT
>NW_021615175.1:0-4656 GCF_004785775.1 Grammomys surdaster
AGACAAATATTTATCAGACAAATTGATTTGTTTTTTCAGTAGCAGACTTGAGAGATGAGGGAACAAGGAGGCCGTTGCTTTTGGAACAGCTGACGCCTTTCATTTGTGTCATGAGTGTCAGAAAGTGCATTAGGGACTCAGGAGATGGGTTAGTAGATTCAGTGTTTGGTTAGCTTGAGTGAAGCCCTGGGTTCCTTCCCTAGCATGGCATAAACTAGCCGTGATGGTGCATGCCTTGAATCCTAGCACTCAGGAGAGGAAGTCTGCTAGGGAGTCAGAAGTTCATGTCACCCTTGGCTATAGAGTGAACCGGAGGCCAGTCTGGGTTATACAAAGCCCTAGAGACTATTGCTTGTACATTCTAGGTATACAAACTGTTTCTTTTATTTTGTTTCATTTTGAGGGAAACACTGTGACAAGGATGTAAAGCAAAGCCACAGTAGTGGCTGATGAGACTGGAAAGGCTTTGTACATTGTAGACAGCTCTGTGGTTACATTAACTCTTCACCTCCACAGGATGGCGCTGCGAAGGTGACCTGCATGGCCTGGTCCCAGAACAATGCTAAATTTGCTGTCTGAACAGTGGACCGAGTGGTGCTGCCGTACGATGAGCATGGGGAGCGGAGAGACAAGTTCTCCACCAAGCCAGCCGACATGAAGGTGGGGAGGACTCCCGCGTGCCCTGTGCCCTGCCTGTGCCCCAAACTATTACCCATGGGAAATGGAGCACCCCTTTCTCAGTATGAGTCTTCTGTGTCTGTTGGGACATGTGTGTGTCTTCTCTTTCATTCATATTCATTCAATTTGTTTTGATTTCTAGTACAGCAGGATGAGCTACATGGTGAAGGGCATGGTGTTCTCCCCTGATTCCACAAAAATTGCCATAAGGACAAACTCAGAACATCCTCTACATCTACAAGATTGGAGAAGATGAGGACAGATGTGGGCAGAGGGTGGCCTGCAAAAGGAGAGTTGGGCATGAGAAATGCCTCACTGGGGTAGCGATAGGTGGGAAAGCCGCGGTTAGTGCCAGGATCAGGTGTGGGAGGCAGGGACTTTCTAGAGTCTGTCGTGTCCAGGCCTTTGCCTACCCCACAAGTCTGCCAGTCCCATCCCTGGAAGAATGAGTGTAAGGCCAGTGACAAGTCCTGAAAGCCAGCGTGCTGCTGTCTTTGATGTAGCTCCAGGGCTTCTTGGGCACCCACTCACATCTCCGTCAGACCTTCCCCTGAAGGATAGGAAACACCAGTGGGCCAGGAAAGAGTTCCTGTCTTGCCCTCCTCTATCACTTTCAATGTGGGGCAGTGATTTTAAGCATGCTTCCGTTCCTTTTGCTTGGCAGGGGTGACAAGAAGGTCATCTGCAACAAGTTCATCCAGATGGTAAAGCCCAGAGTCTGTCTGCTTGTGAGTGTGACCAGGCACTGCCTTTGCTAAAGCTGGTCTGACCTGCTAAAGGATGGCACTGCCTGGCTGCTCATTGTCACCTACTAAAGAGAGCCTAGTTGTATTCCCTCCTCCATAGAAGACTTCCCCTGTAGAAGACTAGGGTGCTGTCTGTGGTGGGTGTCGGCTGTCATAGAGCTGCTAGTCCGCACAGGCAGGTTGTCCCTTTACCCTTGAGCATACAGAGTGCTGTCACTTGTCTGCAGTGGCCTGCAGAGTACATCATTGTCTTTAGACTGGCTGAAGTCAAGGTAGAGGAGGGGAGGAACACTGGGGTAGGCGTAGGCGTTAGGTGGGGATAATGGTCCTGGGTCGGGGTTGGGGGTAGCAGGGTTCATCTTTTCCCTGGAGCCCAAGTGGCGCTGCAGAAGGATGCAAAAGGACCAGTTTTGTTCATTTTGGGGTTTTGGCTTTGTTTCCCATGGCCTGGGAGAGATTAAAAGTAGTCTAGCCAGACTTGTGTGTATTCTCTGATTTTTTTTTTTCAGATTCACTTAGCAAACACTAAAACAAGCCATGTACTATCTATGGGACAGATTCTTAAATGGTAGTGCTGACAACCAAGTGAGTTCCAAAAATAGCACCTGGACTGTCAGGCACAAGTGCATTTGACAGAAAGCAGCTTTGTCAGCGAGGTGATGGTCTCTCCCTCTGTGTCTGCCTTTCCGCCTTTGCTCTTCAGCTGCTCTGGGAAAGGGATACTCTTGGGTCATGCAGATGGCACCATCCTCACATATTTCTTTGATGATGAAGGCTCTGGAGAGTCCCAGGTATGCTTAAAGCATCTTGGGGGGCAGGGTGGTCATTCCAGGAGCCATGGGTGGGGGATGGGGAGGCTGCATACAAATGGGTGGAGTCTGAAGATTTAAGGGCTCCTTGTGAACCCGAGTCCCACCCATCCCACAAGTGGTCTTACAGATGCAATTGGAGGTCAAATCACCCCTTTATTGAACTTTAATTACAGAGCCATCCTCTTCCTCTTCCCTCCCAGATAGCTCTTTCAATTGCTGAGGGTGCAGGCAGTGGCTGAGCAGGAATACATGTAATAGGGGCAGATCTCTCCTTATCCACTAACTTCATGCCTCCAAATTTGTCCAGCTTTTGGATTTTTTTTGGTGTGGTCCCTGAAAGACACGAAGTCTTTAGCCAAGTTACATCTGGATCTCTCCTTAGGGGAACGAAGCTTGAGCCTCTCATTGGGACTGTGATAGGGTCTGTCATAGTGACAGTGCTGGTTCCTCTCAGAGTGACTTCGGGGCACATCCTCTCAGAAGGACTGTGTTTGCCTTCAGAGGGACTATAGTGAGCTCTGTCAGAATGACTGTGGATGAGTCTGGCAGAATGCCTGTGTAGCCTGGGATTAGGCAAAGTGTACTGGTTTATTCCAGAACCATGTCTTTTCCAGCCAGAGGGAATGGAAAAGGATCTTTCAGATGAAATATCATGGCTCCTTTCTGAGTGACTGCCCAGTGACCTCCGCGTCAGACTGAGATGGCTTCTTTCTGAGGGGCTGAGGCATCTCAGAGAAGAGGGACTTTGTTGGCTCCTCCCAGAAAGACTGCATAGACTCTTCTTCAGAGAGGGACTGTGACCTCTTCTCTCAAGAGATCTAAAAGGGCTCCTCCCTGAGCGCCTGTGAGGGCTCCTCCCCGAGCGCCTGTGAGGGCTCCTCCCCGAGCGCCTGTGAGGGCTCCTCCCCGAGCGCCTGTGAGGGCTCCTCCCCGAGCGCCTATGAGGGCTCATCCCTGAGCGCCTATGAGGGCTCATCCCTGAGGGACTGGGAAGGGTCCTTCCTGAGGGACTGCATGGGTTCCTCGTTGAGAAACTGTGGCCTCTCCTCTTAAAGAGACTGTTATGGCTTCCCTCAGAGAGACTATGATAGGTTCTTAGAGAGGAGCTAAGACTGTTTCTCTGGGAGGGACTGCGATGCCTTCTCCAAGAGGGACTGTGATGTCTCCTCTGAGAGAGATTTCGCCGATGAGTTCTCTTAGGAAGCCTGCGATGGGTCCTTTCAAATGGCTTATTACATAGGGTTCTCTCCCTGAAGAAACCATGTTCTTCTTTGTGTATGGGTTTCTTTCCAAAGTGACTCTGCAGGGTTCCTTTCAAGACTGGGTTAGACACAATCGTCTCTTGGGCCTGAAATTTGGCTCCATCTTTAGAACAGTTCTTAGACTCTAGACTGAATATTTCACCACTGTAAACATTTTGAACTCTCTTCACAGGTTTTGGGACCAAAGTAGCTTGGTTAAAGAAATCTCTTCCACAAACCACGGTCTTCTGCAATTGCAAGGGTCTGGGTAGGAAAGGGCTCTCTTGTATGGGCTGTTGAGCTTGTCTACAGCACTCACTTGCTTCCTGCAACTTGTCCTTTTGCTTAGGGGTTGAGAATGTTGACCTGTGCCCGACAACTGGTGTCCTGGCTCCTTTGCTATCTCCCATTAAGCAATAATCCTTGGCTCTTTGTTTGGGGTGCAAGTTTTTGACTGACCACAAATTGTCTGGCCTCATCTTGTACTCAAGTTTCTGTCCGGTAAAAGTCACAATTCTACGTGCTGCTTGGAATGCCTTCCTCATGCTGTGAAAAAGCAGTTGGATGAATTTGGGCTGGGAGGATTTCTTAGGTTGTCTCTTGGAAGGGACAGTGCTTGTTTGGGTGGTTTGAATTCTGCTTCCTAGCAGACCCCTCAGTGTTCTAGGACGACTGCCTTTTGTGCTTGTACTGATTTTGTAGGGCCTTGGGTTTTGTGCTTCAGGTCCCGTGGCGATTTTCTTCACTGGATATGTTTTCATAGACACTATGCTTTCATGGTCACTCTCTGATACGGAGTGAACCTGATAGAATTCATGGTCTTCGGCTGTTGTCTTTCCTGCCACACCACAGCGGCTATGCCAATTCTTTTGTTGAGTGTGAACTTGTACAGAAGCCGGAGACAAGGAAGATCTGGACTGGAAATCTCTTCTAGGACTAGGACTCCTGGAAGCCAGTGTAGAGAATCTAGCTTTCCATCGAGATGGTGATGCAGCACTCTTCCGTGGATCTGCTCTGTTTCTTTCATACTTTGAGACTTGAGGTCTTTTCCTAGTTTGCAATCTAAATCCAAGATGCAACCTAATCTCATCATGGCCTTCGGGGGTGCTTAAAAGGTGGAGTTGTGGGTAGATAAGAAGGTACGGCTCCAAAGCAGACTGTAACTTATGAGGGCAATTA
>NW_021615176.1:0-1120 GCF_004785775.1 Grammomys surdaster
GTGTGTAAGATTGAATCTCAAAGTAGTTTTTATTGATTTATTTTTTTCTGTGTTAAGGTTGTTGAAAATTTCTTTAAGTGTCCCTGACCCATTTGAGATTCCTTTGTTGAAAAGTCTCTGTATCTGAAACCCATTTTTTAAGTGAATTTTTTCAAGATCTTGTTTGTTGAGTTCTTCATAATTTGTATATAAAGCATACATATACTATATATAAATATGAATATACACACACAGGCATATAATATTATGTATTTTTATATAAGGCTTCTATCAGTAATAAAGTTCATAAAACACCTTTCCCATTCCTTGTATTGTCTCTTTCTCTAAGTGTCTTTTTTTCTTTTTCTTTTCTTTTTTTTTTTTAAGATTTATTTATTTTATGTATGTGAGTACACTGTTGCTCTCTTCAGACACACCAGAAGAGGGCATCAGGTCCTATTACAGATGGTTGTGAGCCACCATGTGGTTGCTGGGAATTGAACTCAGGACCTCTGGAAGAGCAGTCAGTGCTCTGAACCACTGAGCCATCTCTCCAGCCTGAGTGTCTTTTTTTCACCTTACAAACGTGTACTGCCACACCAACCCCACTACAATCTGTGTGGCAAGTTCTACAGACTGAAACGAAAACCCACATAGCCTTCAAGGACCCTCATCCCAGGGACTCACATACCCAACTGCGGTGGGCCCTGGCAGTGTACCACTTTCATGATGTTGTATTTAGAAAGTATCGATAGGGCTGGAGAGATGGCTGAGCCATTAAAGGCTAGGCTCCCAACCAAAAGAGTATTGATCTTAGTGTTTGTACTATTGGCATTTCATTCAGAAGGATGTCTCCTATACCTGTGTATTTAGGCTTTTATGCACTTTCTCTTCTGTCAGTTTCAGTTTGACTGGATTTATTATGTTGAGGTCTTTGAGTCACTTGAACTTGAGTTTTGTACAAGCTGATGAATATGGACCTATCTGCTGTCTTCTGTATGCAAAGATAAAATGTAACAAGCTTCATTATTGAAGATGCTGTCTTTATTCCCATTGTGTGATTCTGGGCTTCTTATTAAAAATTAGGTGCCCGGATGTTGTTGGGATTATTTCTGCACCTTCAGTTCTATTCCATAGATCA
>NW_021615177.1:0-31915 GCF_004785775.1 Grammomys surdaster
CCTTCCTCCCTTCCTCCCTCCCTCCCTCCCTCCCTCCCTCCCTCCCTCCCTCCCTCTCTCCTCCCTCCCTCCCTCCTTCCCTCCCTCCTTTCCTTCCTTCTTTCCTTCCCAAGTGCTGCCCCCATGTGCTATACCACCCTCACCCCTGGAATCCCTGGCCTCATCTTCCCTCCACTTTTCTGACAGGGTGGAGTTCCCCCTAGGCATCTCCCCACCCTGGCACATCAAGTCTCTGCAGGGTTAGGCACATTCTCTTCCACTGAGACCAGATAAGGCAGCTGTGATGGGGAACAGATTTCATAGTCAGGCCACAGCTTTAGGGACAGTTCCTGCTCCAGTTGTTTGGGACCCAAGTGAAGACCTGGGGCCTCCGTCCTGCCTGTGTATGTTCTTTGGTTGGTGACTCAGTTTCTGAGAGCTCCCAGGGTTCCAGGTTAGTTGAGTCTGTTGTTCCTCCTGGGGAGTTCCTATGCCTTTCAGGCCCTTCAGTCCTTTCTCCCAACTCTTCCATAAGAGTCTGTGGGTCTCTGTATCTGTTTTAGTCTGCTGCTAGGTAGAACCTCTCAGAAGACAGTTATGCTAGACTCCTATCTGCAAGCATAACAGAGTATCATTAATAATGTGAAGGATTGGTGCTTATCCCTGTGATGGGTCTCAAGCTGGACTGGTTATTGGTTGGCCATTCCTTCAGTCTCTGCTCCCATCTTTGTCCCTGTATTTCTTTTAGACAGGACAGGTTTTAGGTTGAAAGTTTTGTGGGTGGATTGGTGTCCTTATCCCTCCAGTGGGAGTTCTGCCTAGCTACAGGAGGTGGCCTTTTCAGATTCCATGTTCCCATTGTTAGGGATCTTGGTTAAGGTCACACACATTGACTTCTGGGAACCTCCCCCATTCCAGGTCTCTGGGACTTCCTAGAGATTCCACCCAACTCTGGTAGTTGATTTGTCATAATGTTAAGCTTCAGTTGCTACTGTATTTATTTAATTTCAGGCTTTCTTTATTTCATTGTGTTTTGCTTAATATATATTGAATCATTTCATGGATGTATTTCTATTTTTTCATACCACTACATATTACATTATTTTGAAGATATATAATTCTTTATCCAGTTACTCTAACAGTAATGAACATCAGGATTATTTCTAAAATTTTGCAATCACAAATTGCTATGGCAACCATTCTAGTGCACATTTCTCTTTGTAATTTAGATAAACACCTCTGTCATGTCTATGCCTATGCTTGTTCAGTTATTCTAAAACGTATGCATATCAAAGTGCTAGTCATTATTAACACTATGATGATTGGCATCTTTGCCCTTCTTGAAAGTTTACTGCTGAATCTTAAGTCCCATAATTCTTACATTCTGAGGATTACTATCACTCAAATTTAATTCTGTAATGTTTTTATACCACTTACTCCCAAACCCACAGCAACCTTAGTGTGCAGAATTCAGTAGGAAACAGAAGAAAGACGTGTGCATTCTTAGGTTTCTGAAACTCAGTGTTATGCACTAAGCAGTGAGCCTGCTGGGGTGATGGTCAGCCTCAGTGGACACTCCTTGATGAACTGTAACCTGACTGACTGGTTTATTGGATATGAAGTTCAATCTAAAAGAAGGCAATTCTGAGAGCTTCTAAATACCCCATACATAGGCTGTCAATACATTAGTATTTCGGCTTATTCAGCATATGTTAACTAAAATTGTCATCCACTGTTACAGCATCTCAAACCTTAAAACATCAAGCAAATTTTAAAAGGCTTAAAGTTCAGCGAAGCACAACTTGGCTAGAGCTTATTGTGGAGACCACAACATAGTGTATGATTTGCAGATACTGTCAGTTGCCGTGTGTTGGATGGCTTCAGGAATTGACCTGACTGAGGCAAAAAGGGAATGAAGAAGGGACAGATGCACAGACACACGGACAGAAGAGGTGGGCTTGGCTGTGGTGTGCTCACTGTGATGGGAAAATAAAAAGGGCAGCACCAACAACCTGGAAACTTGGTGGCTTTGTTTTATACATTTGAGTTGAGGAGGGTTTACTGAGCACAGCTGGATTTGGAGATTGGCTTATAGTAAATGGCTGGATAAGGAGGCAAGTTTAGCTAAGTATATAGGTCTTTGCAGGGAGTAGACTCAGGCTACAGCTATCCTAGAAGAGGAAGCTGTGATTGATAGTTTCTGTCTGCACTGTAAACATTCACACATGGACCAGAAGAAGACTGTCACTCCCGTAAGTCTAAGGTCTTGGGCTCCTTGGCATGATAGTGCTCATTTCAGCAACACACATTGACTCTTCAGGGCTTCATCTGATCCTCACACATTCACATAGGCCTTTCTCCACACCCCACAAGGAGTCCACTATTAATTCTGAATGATTTTTCTTCCCTTTAACTCTGTGCTTTTGTGTTGGTCTGTTTCTCTTTTAGCCTGCTGGGAAGCACCACAGAAAGTGGAAACTACTATTTAAATGGTGAAAGGTACAGACAGTCAATGGCAATACTATTGGCTCAAAAACTGGAGAAACAGAAGCAACTCTGGCTATAGAATTTGAGAAAACACAGTAGCTATAGCTCTAATGGTCTTACTGCTAAATAGTGAGAAACAGATCTCAGTACATTAAAGCACAATGTCAGTATGGTGGCATGCCTTCTAGGGATTTCTAAAGTCTTGTTTCCTTATTGTTTCCAGCTTTTAACAGGTTGGTTCATGGACTCCTTCCTCCACTTTCAGGTGGTCCTGCAGTCTTCTGCCATCTGTTTTCCAGAAAGATGTTTCTTAGCAATACTATAACTGAAAGCACCTACATAGGGAGATGGAGCAGGAAAGAATATTGGATTACAAGTCACCAGGGGCTGAATATTTTAGAGTTATGTCTTTTTACTCATTAAATATGTTGTAGGTAACTACTGAGTAATAATTACAAGCAAGAGAATAGCAGTTTTGAGTCTTTCTTGAGTAAATACTAAATAAATAAGGACTGTACTTCATTATTCTTTTTAAATTAGGAACTTTTTTTTAACTTTTCTCCCTTGATTTTGTTCCCTTTTCTAAACATTTTATTAATTGACCATTATATCTCCATTGAGTCAGTATTCTTTACATTTTTTTAAACTTTTTTTATTGGATATTTTATTTATTTACATTCCAGATGCCTTCTCCTTTCCCCATTTCCTCTAGAAACCTCCATCCCATCCCCCTCCTCCTTTTTGCTTTTAATTACATGCAGGTATTAAGGTCAATTCTAGGTTGAGGAACTAGCAATACAATAGATGCAAATAGTCAAGGAACAAGCACGACAATAAACACCAATAGTCAAAGAACAAGCAAGGCAATAAACAAAATTCAGTGAATATTCCCTTGATCTAAGGGCTTACTAGGATGACCAAAATATCTGAGCCAATTTCCCTGTCCTAGCCCAAGGTCATTTTCATGTTTGAAGCCTACTTCCTTGTTCTAGCCTAAAATTTAGGTTCCTCCCTGAAATTACTTATTTGTTCTAGCCTAATGTCAGATTCCTGCCTGAAGCCCACTTCCTTGTCCTTGGCCAATGTCATATTCCTGCAAAGCAGCCCCAAAGGCTCTCTGCCTCTCCCTCTTTTTTATTTCATAAATAAGACTGAGCCTGTTCTTAGATCATTCTGCCAAGAATGTCTTTCTTACCCATCACGAAATATGAATTATCAAAACCAATGCACTTCTGTCTTAGGTTGGTAAGGCTCTGTGCAGAATCTTATCCATCCTTGGCTTACCAGCCTGCTAATTTAATAACTCTGTCTGGGGGTCCATTTTCAGGTTCAAGTCATGTACTTTGGCTGCCAGCATGTTGATGTTGTTAAAGACAAGCTTTAACATGATGGACAGGAATAAAAGTATTTCCAGGACTAAAAGGGCTAGCATGATCAGGCTATATTTCCCATTCTTGAAGCTTGACCAAAATAGAAATACTGACTTCAGGCAATGGATAATTTTATCAGTAGTATCTGTTGCAGCATTCTTGAAATTCATAAGTTCACTATGCAAAATTAAAACATCCAGAGTGGTGTTAGAATTATGCCAAATACACTTCAAATGTCTTTAAAATTTTTCCTAATTATAATGACTACCACTGTAAATTTTAGAACTAACATGAATCCAGTGGTATTTGGCATGACACTCAAGATAGCTCCTTACTCTTAAACTCTGAACCTCCTTCCAATAATTTGAATAGGATAAAGAGCATCAATCTATTGTTCAAAATGCCTATCTAAATCCTCTTTGTATATTCAACACATTAGTAACACTTTTTGCTAAATGATTAACAAAAATAGCTGTCTTAACTTCTTGTGTCCAAGCGATTGCAGAAGGAATGGTGCTAGAAATTAATGCAATTAAAGCTGTTATACTAGCAATAATCAAGCCCACTACCATCTTGCTTCTGCTTAAAGCCTGACTCACTTCTTCCAGTACTTGTAAGCTTTTTTCAGAAGACCAAGGTTCTGTGATACTCAGGGCAATAAAACAAAAGCTGGTTGATAGACCTCCATAACTGACATGCTGGATTTCAACACACTAACACTATTATAAAGTGTACAATCAGTGCAACTTACATTAAATACTGTAGAAGAAACAAAAGTAATTTTAACTTGACAATTAAAACAGCCTAGTTATGTACTAACACTTGTTTGAAATCCAGATCCTACCTTAACTTTATCTCTTGCTAACATAACATCATAGAGAACTGCAGCTAGCTTCCAAATATGTCTCTGAAATGTTCAGAACTAGACTTCCAAATGAAGATTGTTATTTTCAGTAATGGATTGATTTCTAGGCCAGTACATGATAGGCCAGTCCAAATAACTGGTCACATTTAAGAAAAATACAAGAGTCATTATAACTTCTCTTTTTGATTCTTTGTTCCACAAGGTCTAAAAACTTGAGGCAAGGCAGCTTGTCCCATAAGGGGTGTAGGTAAGCAAAGGTGGCCTTGGGAACATATGTCCAATACAGCTTAAAAAGCTTGTATTTTTCTTTTGGTCTGCTTTGTTGAAAGTTGTTATAGTGTTTATTTTCTGTTAAATTTTGAGATAGGGCAGTTCCTTAATTCTCTATGGAAACTTCAGGATGTATTTAACCTAAGGAGTTTTATGGGTAGTTCTATACCAGTCCCCCAGCATTGATAGGAACCAAATGTATCTTGGTTCATTTGTGCCATTGTTCAACTGCTACTCTTCCCCAACCTGGGATTGATTGGAGTGGTTTATTTTTTCATGTGTGTGTCTGTGACATGCATGCAAAGGATTAGACATGTGAAAACCTGAGACTGGCATCAGGAATCATCCTCAGAGTATATCTTCTCTGTACTCATGGTGGAAAGGCCTCTCAGTCAGATCCAAAGCTCACTGATGGAGCTATTCTCCATAGCTGCCCTGCTGTGGGAATTCCCTGTCTGCTACCTTTGGAGGCTGTAGGCCCAGGCCAGCCAAGATCACATTATCACTTATGTAAATTCTGGGAATCCCAGCTACTGTCCTCATCCTTTCGCAGCAGGTGGTCTAACTGCAGAGCTGTCTGTCCAGCCACACCCTCATTATTTTAGATGTAATATAAAAGTCGCAGTGTGGGCCAAGGTAGTCCGTGGCTATAATCCTGACATTTAGGAAATAGAGGCAGGAGGATCAGGAGTTCAAAGTCATCTTCAGCTGTAAGGCAAGCTTGAGATCTGCTTTGGGTTATAGGAAACCCTGTCTGAGAGAGAAGGGATGGGAGAAGGGAGGAAGAGAGGGAGGAGAGAGAGAAAGGAAGGAGAGATTGATTATAAATAGTTTTGAAAATCTTCCTAATAATTCTTCTTCAGTTATAACTACCATCCAGCCGATGGGGGTCCCAGCCAGTAAAACTGCTCACTGTGCAAGCCTGGTGACCTGAGCTGGGTCCCTGGGACCCATGGTTGGAGGAGAAAACCTGCTTGCCAGAGTTGTCCTCTCATCTCTTTTTTGTTCTGTGTCATGTACGCACCTGCATGTCTGTTCTCATTCCTTCACACCCAGTCCTATGTGTCCTCTCTCCCTCCCTGTCTTACATACACACCACAAGTAGCAATACATTTTAAAAAGATCATTACAATCCCAATTTACTTATAACATTTTTTCCTGCAGCCTTCCTTTCCTCTTCACTTCCTTCCTTGCTTCTTTTCTCCCTCCTTCCTCCCACCCCCATCTCCTTCATCCCTCTGTTCCTTGTCCTCCTGTTTTCTCACTGCTTTCTTTTGTGGGGTTCTATATGCAGGCCAGGTTGTCTGTGGACTTTCATTCACCCTCTTTCTCCTGAGTGCCTCCTGAGTGCTAGATAACAGGCATGAACCACCACATCAATATTTCTTGATGCTAAAAAAAGTAGTAATTTGTATGAGGACTTTTATTAGAATACAGTTTTGGATTTTAAAATTTATTGTAAAGGTAGTAGCAGGGAGTTTTTGTCTGTTTCATAGCTAGTTTCCTTTACTCTCAATTTGACATATTTGTTACATTAATGACCTTGTTGGTACTTTATTTTGTAATACTATTACTATTTAGAGCCTCTTGAATTTTGAGAATACCTTGAATTGTTTGAGAATTTCATATGGTGTTTTTTGGTCACACTTATTCTCCACTCCTCTCCACTCTTCCCCCTAACTTCTCTTAGATCAAACCTCCTTACCACCCTCAAATTTCTCCTTTTAAAAAATTTAACAATTTTTTTTTCTTAAATAACTCATCATATTTGGTTTGTGATGCCTATAAACTCTTGGGTGTCAGCTAATCCACTGGTTCATGGTAACATACCAGGGACCACACCCTTAACGAAAACAATTCTTCCCTGTTCCAGAAGCTGTTAACTGTTAATAGGTTCTCAGAGATGGGAGCTCATGAATTTGTTCTCAGTCTGTGCTGCAATATCGACTGGCTTGATCTTATGCAGGTGTTTTGCAGAGTCCGTGAGTGCAGTGGTCTTGTCAGGCCAGGAGAGAGTTTGATCAGAGTCTTCTCCAGTCCCTGGTTTTAGTCCCTCTGCTGCAATGGCCCCTGAGCCTTACAGGGTGTGGTGTGGTCTAGCTGTCTCATTTGTGAGTTACATACTCTGCAGACACATATTCTCTGCGCTTTAGCCAGCTGTGAGTTTCTGTTTTAAGTACTGTCTGCTATACAAAGGAACTTCTCTGATGTGAAGCTACACCAATCTATGGGTATAGAAATGAATTTAGAGCACAGTTTGATCCTATAACCATTTAGTAGAATAATGGTATGTTCATATCTAGGGCCTGTGGGCTCCCCGAGCATGGGTTCTTGGTCAGCCTGACCATACCAGGCATGTTTCCGCCTGTGGAACAGGCCTTAAATCCAACCAGAAAGTATTTGTTATCCTATAACATTCCTGCCACTATTGGGCCATGAGCCTATCTTGATCATTATTGTAATCCACTGGGTTCACAGCTGGACTCACAATACTGATGACCTTTCTTTCCAGCAGTACCTTCTGCTACTGTCTTGGGGGTTTCTGTTGCTCTGACAAAATATCATGATCAAAGCAACTTGGGGAGGAAAGGTTTATTTCTTTTTTACAGTTCCACATGGTAGTTAATCATAGAAGGGTAGGGCCCCAACCAGGGCAGGAATCTGGAGGTAGGAAATGAAGCAGAGGCTATGGAGGAGTGCTGCATACTGACTTGCTGCTCTCCAGGCTTGCTCTTTTTTTTTTTTTTTTTTTCTTATACAGCCCAGGACCACTGGGTAGCATCACCCATAATAGCCTGGGCCCTCCCACATGAATCAGTAATTAAGAAAATGCACCATAAGCTTTCCTACAGGCCAGTCTGATGGAGACATTTTCTCAACTAACATTCCCCTTTTCAAAGTACTCCAGCTTGTGTCCAGTTGACTTAAAAGTGGCCTCCTGGGAGGGCTCTTCCTGGTCCATACCAGCTTGATTTCTCCATGTCCTGTGACCAGTATGTGTTGTCTTCAGTGATAAGATTTTTTTTTTTTTAGTGTCTGATTTTTTTTCTCTTCTTTTCTTTTTAAAAAATGGTTGTAGTAGAGTGTTTTTGGAGGTAATGTTACTATGAACCTGATCACCACGGTGAGTAGTGTTGTCATGTTTCCTACAGTAAGGTTGTTGTTTTCCCTCCCTTTCCGTACTGTACTCTTTAGAAGACAGTAGTTATGTATTAAGTCTGGTTGAACCTTTTCTTCAAAGGAGTGTTTATATAAATAGATGGATTTCTGCTGTGGTACTGGAGAAAATTTGCCTCTTCCTGCGCTTAATATCAGTCATTTTTTTTTTATTACTAGGACTCATGGGTATTTATTTTATAGTTGTGTTTATTGTGTTTGTATTCTGTAGTTCTGCTTTTTTCCCCCTAAGGATTCTGTTTGTTGTTTTGATAACAGGCTCTCCTGATGCTCAGGCTGTCCCTGCAGTCGGCTTTAACCCTTGTTCCTCCTGTTTTTACTTCTAGCATGGAGGGATTGCAATTGTGGAGCACATTTGTCTGGTGTTTTTGTTTTTGAGATTTTTTTTTTTTTCCTTAAGGTTCTGAACTGTAAGGTAGGTGTGTTCTAGAGTACCCTGTGTATTTCCTACTTTACTTAGAACCAGCTGTTTCTCCAAGGATCCTGGTTCCTTTTGTTAAAGAATACAAGTAGATACCATTATTTGTATGCTAGGTTCCTTCTAGGCTTTGGCAATATATGTTAATGTGTGAATATTTTTGTTTATAACTACCTGCAGTTTGAATCTAACCTGAGTATATACTGTTGTCACTAACCCTAAGCCATTGATGTACCTGCTTGCTTCACACTGTTAATATGAGATATCTGTTGGTTACTGGCCAACCATCTGTTGCCTTATTAGGTTAGAGTGTACTTACATAGTAACTTTAGATTCTTGCCTTGTTCTTCCTGGAAACAGCTGTGTCATCAGTTAGACCGGTGTCCTGTACAGCCTCTACATTCCGTTTTAAGGACTCCATTCATTTCAGTGCTAACCAGGTCAGCACCGGTTTCCCTCAGCCCCATTGGTGAAGCTTTTTCATACATCTGTCCTCCATTTGAGTTGTGCCACATTGAGTATTTTGTCTAGGGCTCTGACCTCTTGTTTGCAGTGGTTTGTAGTCACCATTGTAATTACAGTATATCTTTATCCTAAGTTGTTCTCTCTGATTTGTCTCTTTCTTCCCAAACAAGCTTTAACAAACACTGATCTCCATATGTGTATATGATTCACATTTTCTAAAATGTTGTATAATTAGGGTCATGCAATATGTAATTTTAAGACTGGCTTCTGAAATTTAGAGTTCATATAGTTTTTCCTATGTTTTGATAGCTCATTTATTGTTCAGCTATAGCTCAGGTAGTTCAATTAGTGTGTGTGTGTGTGTGTGTGTGTGTGTGTGTGTGTATAATTTGTTTTATATATATACACATATATGTATATATATTATATATAATTCTGTGGGTGTGTCACAGTTAGCCATTTATTTACTATTTATTTCCAGTTATTTCCTATTACAAATATGGCTGCCCAAACCATTCATGTGCAGGTCTTTGAATGCATGTGCATTTTTTTTTTTTTGTTCAATTGGGAAAATTCCAGGGAATGTGTTTTCTTGATTGTGGATACATTTTTAAACCAGGTTTATGTTTTATAGATATTTTCACTCAATGTGTCATTCTTTTAGACCAGAAGTTTTAATGGATTCTAGCTTACTGATTTCGTCTTTCATTGGTGTTGTATTTAAAATGCCATCAAACACTCACCTGTGCTTTTTTTCACATGTTTACCTTCAACATGCTTTATAGAAGTATGGCATTTTACACTTCAGTTTGTGAACACTCCAACTTTGATCTAATATCTGATAATGTCTGCATGTAGGCTTCCCTACATTTCTTCGTTTGGATTGTAGCACTCTGTGGAAAGCCCTGTGTCCTTTCTGCTATGAGCTGCTTTTGTCCCTTGTCAGAGTCAATGGTGTGTATTTGTGTTGCTCTATTTCTGAGCTCTCTCTTCTGTTCTATTGATTTGTATGCTAGGTTTTTTTTTTTTGAAATAAAAATATGCTAATTCTATTACTGCTTTATTTTATCTCATATAGCTTGAATTACAAAGAATTCAGTTACATCGCACCTCTTCTTCTCTGTGGGAACCTCTACATTTTTGGAATTTACAGGAAGAAAGTTCATGGTGTGCTCTGGGAGTTTCTGATAATTAGGTAGCTTAGTTCTAGAGGCCTGCTATCACAGAAGGACCAAATACCAAGTAGAAGGTTACTTTTAGCAGTATATTAATCTGGGCTCTGGAATAGAAGAAAAAGTGCTGGAAATAGAGTTTAGTCATGTGGGCCACGATTTAATCAGTCTTGATGTTGTAAGACAATTCCAGCAAAAACCCAGAAGTGCTCTGTGTGTGCTGTTTTATATCAGTGTGCCATGGAGATGATATATACTGGTTTCATTAGGGTAACGCATGGTGGGGTTGAATTTATGACCATACCAGATCTTGCCTTATGTAGTTTCTTCGTGCGTGCGTGTGTGCGTGCGTGCGTGCATCTCTTTGCATGAGTGTGACTTTGCATGAGTGTGGCGTCATCTTTTTGGCCATAGTTATAGTCATAAATATATCTTTCTTGAATCCTGTGAGTTCTATCAAATAGTTAATCCCCTCCCTAAGTAACACGTTTGAGAACCCTTTAGCCTGTAGCTAGTAGTTCAAGGGTTGCCTCCCTTTGTGATTCCTTTATTGTTTCTATTTCCATTTTTAGATCCTGGATAGTTTTGTTCAATTCCTGTTTGGTTGTGTTTTCCTGTAATTCATTAAGGGATTTTTGTGTTCCTTCTTTATGAGCTTCTACCTGTTTACCTGTGTTCTCCTGTATTTCTTTAAGGGAGTTATTTATGTCCTTAAAGTCCTCTATCATCTCTGCCGACTCTTGACTCCCTCCACTTAGCTGTACTTATAGATCTTTTTTACTATTGCTGTATCATTGCACCTTTGAGTGTCAAAAGGAAGACAAGGTAATTGTGTTTGCTGTGGTCTCAGTATTCACAAAGCATTATAGCACTAATCTAAACATTGCTAATTCAAGACTACCTATATTAATTAAATAACAAGATATAATTTTCAATTTTTATAGTTATAAACTGTATTAAAATAAGAATCATCCCAGGGCCAGTGAGATGACCCATGGTGGTAAAGGTGCTTGCCACCCGGCCTGACAACCTGCATTCAGTTGCTCAGAACTCACATTCTAGAAGGAGAGAATTGACTCCCACAAATCATACCCATCCTATGGCATATACTAACACACACACACACACACACACACACACACACACACACACACGCTAAATAAACATTTTAAAAAAGTTTTTTAAAAAGCATTCTAAAGAAAGACAAAAGAAAACAATATATAAACCTTTTGAAAAAAAATAATTGACCCAATTTCACTTGTATCAGTAATTACTCAATATGTAAATGATCTGAATTCTTTTAGTAGGGGTTAAATTTGACTTGAAAGTGATAATCTGATCATACATATGTCATTCATAACCCAGTCTTTAACCATGGGGCAGTCGACTGTGACATATAACAAAAGCTGCAGAGGATGAACATGATGCTGGCCCCAGTTGGTGAGAATTCTGTTACCATCTCTTGTAGCACCTGCATTTTGTTTTGTGGTCTGTCTCTTCTCTCAGGACTCAGTTACATACTAGCCTAGACTTTTCATTGTTTCCTTCATGTCCTGTAAGTTCATTTCTCATTCTTCCTTTCTGACTACATTCCAGTTCCAGTGTTTTCTTTTTTTGTTTGTCTTTACATAATTACATTAAAAGTTCAAAAATAAATTTTGAGTAAAATACTATCAATAAGTTAAAATTTAACAGATAACCAAAGATTCACTTTTCAACTCCTAATCAAAAGAAAGCTTAGGTTGGCTCTGTACATTTCCAGAGTAAATAAATACCTTAGGGATATTGAGCATAGTGGTATATTTCTGTAAATCCCAGCACTTGGAAGACTGAGGCAGGAGGATAGTTTCAGACCAATTTGGGCAATAAGGAGATTATTATAAAGGATACACATGCAGCGTGCATGCACGCACGCATACACACACACACACTGAGAGAGAGAGAGATGAATAATTAAATCTTGATAAAGACCAACTGATAAGAAGGCAGGACATGAGTGTTAAAGATATATATACACACATCCAAATGAAACACCACAAATGAAAAGGAGACCAGATGAGATGCTTACAAGAGGCCCAACCTGATGACAACAATGAAGAGGCTGTGCACAATTTTGAGAGCTTTGCATCTCCTGTAAATGTCACCTTCTAGCATCACCCTAGGACTTCCATAACTGTAATGAGGTTTGACAACAAAGAGGGCCACCAGGAAGATTGAGGTTCTTCAACTCTATGAAGACAAAAGGAAAGAGCCAAAGTACACATCAGTTTAAATAGCCAAGTGAACAGGCATCACCCCGTAGTCACTGGGCTCCCCTAGAGAAGGCTTAGTGTGGTCCCAGCTCTAGCATATCCTCTAGGTTATAGGTGGGCCTTCCTATTAGACTTATGAGAAAGGTAGGGAAGATCCCACCTTGGCTGGTGTCATTTCTATCCCTAAGTGATAGTCAAGCCTGTAGAGCCAAGGAGTGGTCTGGTTTAATATGAGGGAGACACACAAATTGGGGGTAGAAATGCCAGCCTTTTATTTTGCTTGTAGTTGCCTTGTGAGCTTAACTAAAAAGTCAGTGGTTCTTAGCAAAAGCAGGTTTTAAGCACCTGTTATATGGAGAATATGCTAATTTGACAATGACTGAATGGACCTTCACCATTCTTATTCAACTTAAAATTATTTGTTGCTGAATGATGAAGAGATGTCCTGAGAAATATATTAGGTGATTTTTCCTGTCTTGTGGATATCATAGAGTGTATGTAAATAAACTAAGAAGGCTATAATTTCATCAGGTGGTACAATCTTAGGAGACCACTATTCCGTTAATATATACAGTTTGCCTTAACTGAAATAACTCATGCTGTCAGTATATGTGTGTTGAGCACAAAGTTTGGTTAATACAGTAAGGTACAAAATAAGTAGTTAAAATTTTTATTTTCAGATGACATTATGCTTTATAGAGCATATCTCATGGAATCTTTCAATAGTTATTAATATTTGTAAATTTTCTAAGTACAAAGTGAGTATATAAAATGTTCATTTCTCCTTGTGCATGTAAGTCTCACACTTATAAGGAAGACCATGAGTTCAAGACAAGCTCTCTTTATAGTGAGACCCTGTCTCCAAAACAAAAGAAAGCAAAATAAAACAAAAGTTTCTATAAATTGATGGCTAGTTAGGAACTAGAATTAATAAAACACAATCTCAAAAGCTATTTACATGTGTATCTAACAAAATGTCCATAGGATATCTGAAGAGTAGAGTCAGAGAAGGAGAGTTAAATAAGAAAGCAGAGTTGGGCATTGACAGGTTGGGAGATGCCGTGTAGTGGTGACATGATTTTATTCGAACATGATGTGTACATTTAGTGCAGTACCAGCCAAAACCTTTTGTGAGTAGAGACAGATTCAAAATGTATACATAAGTGAAAACAAACTATGTAGTTTGGGAAGGTTGACCAAAGTGGGAACTTTGAACACTACTCAATTTACGGATCTAGCAGTCAGCACAGTATTGGCTAAAGGAATGGTTGAACAATTCATCAGAACATGATGGTGACACCAGAACATGATGGTGACACATACAGAGGGAATCTACTTAGATAGAAGTGCAAAGTCAGTTCTCAGGAGGAAGGCTTCACCAACTCATGCAGAATACACTAATCACACAGGTAATTAAAGTTAAGGTAATAAAACTAGAGCAGGAGAAGGTAGATGCTGAATCCAAGTGCAGGGCAGGACACTACCAGTAGAGACATGGAGTAGAGGCTCTCGTCTCATCCCTCTTTATACCACCTGGCTTCCTCCTCTAGCAGATTACCTAATACTTTATAGTACTGTAATACTTAGTCCGCAGGAAACAGACCTGTTCCAGCTCAAATCCTTAAAGACCTATGACCAAAACACATGGCATCTTCAGCTGTAGGAATTTACTTCCAAATTTTGGAGGTAACCAAGGGCAACAGCAATAGCTTGTGTTGTTTTGAGAATCTTTTAGACTCTTAATCAGCATCTCAAAAAGTTTCTCGTGCCTGATACTGGGTTTTCATTAGATATGGCTCTTGCAGGGACTACTAGTCACTGCAAATGGTGTAACTTAATTTACACTACATAATGTATGTATACATGTGTACTTATATGTATTATACATAATTTAGGTGAATATAAAATAATGATTTTCTGTGTCTTTTTCAAAAATGATTAATGTTATTTTCCCTCTCCTTGTCACTTCTGTATTATCTTCCCTTTCCTCTCCTGAGTTAAAAATCCTTCCTTGTTTTTCTCATTTCCCCCTTTATATCACCTGTACTGTGCTATTTTTCTCTCTGGGGGGCAGCATCCAAAATTCAAAATATAGTATAGATAAATTTTTAAAAATAATTTTAAAAATGAAAGCTACTTTATTCTTACAGTACAGACGATGAATAAATCCAAATTTTTATATGATGATACTTTCAAAACAAATGACTATATATGTATCCTAAATGAGATCATAAATATTTTTACTATTTTTGTTCACAGGATATTCTGAATAATCTTGAATCGTGTGACCTCGAGGATGATGACCTTATGTTGGATGTGGATTTGCCGGAGGATGCACCTCTTGAAAATGGTAAGTTATAATCAGTAATAGGTCTCTAGATGCATGCATGTGAATGCTTGGATTGTAGCCAGTTTGATAATTGTTAGGTTAAGGTTTCTTAATCTCAGTGGAGCCTTTAGACTGAGAATCAGTCTTTACTGATGTAAGATAGGTTTCCTTGTAAGTTACATGTTTAAAACCTAACTATGTGTGTCTTAAATATAATTCTGTGTGATTTAGCAACCTTCTTTCTATACCTTTATCTAAACAAATGGTGGTGGTGGTGGTGGTGGTAGTGGTGGGTATGTGTGTGTTTACCCAGTTTTCCTTTACTTTTCTTTACTTCGAATTTCAAAAGAATTATATTTAGAGAAACATTTGTGTTGTAAAACAGTATAATGTGTTTGATAACTATTTTAAGGTCAGTTCTGGGAAAGTGCTCACCTTCTGAATGAACCATACATTACATTTTGACTCCGCTGTACCGGTAGTTGGCTAATCTGCTCTAATCTTCCTGGTGGAGGCGCTTGAGTTTCTCTCTGCCCACCCAAATGCTCTGGATTCTTGAGTGAAAGCCACACGTAACACACACACACACACAGCCTTATATTTAATATGCCTAAATCAGCTCAATGATTGGGCCAATTTCAAACTTCCACGTTACTAACACCTCTCCTCAGACACTTCTGAATTATTACATACTAAAATCTATATTCCATCTTTGCTACCCCTGACCAAATGGGGGAAGAGGCTGGGGCTGTTCTTCCACGGTTCTTACATGATTGTACTCTCTCTTTTCTACAGCTCTCAATCCTGCATCTTATTCTTTTCCTGGTAATGGTGATTCTCCCCCTCTCCTGCATCCCTTGCCCTGGAACCCAAAACTCCTGCCTCTGTCTCCATGCCCAGCCATTGTTTGCTGGCAACTTTATTTACCAATCAAAGACAACTGGGGACAGGGACCTTCAGCATCTTACAGACAGACATGCAGGTTTCTGTGTAATTTTGGGAACTGAATGAACACATATAGCATTAGAACCAATCCGCAACAATTCCTAATTTCAGTCTTCCTTTTTCTCTGTGTCCCAGTAACCAACAATGTAGAGCTTTAGATAATTTATGTGCAGAAGGACTCTTCTGTTCTCTTGTCTCCAGTGGTACAGCATATCCAGGGTTTCTGTATTAGGAAATAGTAAGAGAACCAAAGACACTCTTGGGAGTGGAGTTGAACAGTTCTGCTGTTTGGGAAGAATGGGTGAAGAGGTCTGAGGATTTTCTGTCAGTAAACATTTGTATGGTGTCTCAGGTTTCCCCAGGAGCAAGGAGAACAGTACAAAGGATGAATTCCTTTTTGTGGTGCTAGAACAGTGTGTGTATTTTCAGAAGCTGAGTATATCTGTTCTAAGTGTGCTTTCTTCTCACTACCACATCAGTCATATTGCTATTTGTTGGGTTCCTTTTTTTTTTTTTTTTTTCATTTCCTGAAAAGGTGCCCTGTTACAGTCTTAACATGGGTTTATTTCCCTAATTCATGGATCTTGAATTACCTGGGATTGGCATAGCCTCTGAGACTGTAGATCACTGAGAGGTTCATTATTTTAGGAGTCTGCAGTTACTTTGGGCTGGTATTCTTAGGATTAATCACAGAAGTAGAACAGGATAAGCAGAAACTCACATCATACATGCAGCGTAGAATCAGGACACTCATTTTAACCATATTCTGCTGATGACAGCATGTGTTATGACATAGCCTGCCCCACTCAAACTGCTCACAGTGAGATGCTCGGTAGGCTATGACTGAGCTTGGTTTTATCTGTTTAACTGAAGTGCTAAAGGCATTGTTACAGGAATAGAGACTTTCCTGTGGTGCTCCTGCCACCAGAATGGAGTTTCAGTCCAAAGAAAGAAAAATTATAGCCAGTACCAGGAGGAGCAGGAAGCTGAACTGCCAGCCGGAGGGTAGTGCTGGGAGATGATGATGAGCACCCAGGAGATGCAGTTGTAGGCACTGCTTTCTAAAGCTGTATAGAATGGAATTCCCTAAACAGTACAGCAGGTCAGTAGGTTGCTGGACCATAGTTGCTGCTGTGAAATCTGAGTTATTGATCCGAGAGATCAAGTGCTACACTTGATAGAAACCATGTATCCTCATGTAACAAATGAAGAATGTCAGAGAGATTGCAAATATTTGAGGTTTTCATTGCATACGCATGTGAAGGAGACAGCAACTCCAGTAGTATTGCATATATGGTACAGATGTTTTCCTAGAAGGAAACACAATATTGGCTATTTTGAACTGAAAGAGTACTAAAGAAAGTAGTACTGGGCTAAAGTTAGTTCTTTCTGTAGGTACCCAAAATAAAGTAGTATTTATGTTTACTACTACAGGAGGACAGAAAGTAGCTTTTTAAATATTTTTGGCTGTAGAATAAGAATATTGGAAGGACTGGTAGGCTAGGGATCTTTTAACATGTTGTTGACTATTGAATTTAGTGGTTATTAGCTTCTATTTCATACTGTTATACAAGTTTGAGAAGAAGATGCATTGGTTCTCTGAACCCTCACGTGTTCCAGCTTCACTAGTTCTCCTAGTTTTATTGGCATTTGTGTCCCTAAGAAGACAGGCATGTCAGTGAAACCTTCCCTATGGACTTGATCTGGTTATAGGTGACTATGACCTCATTAAGAACAGGTGTTCCTTTACTGAAAGGAAAGTTTATTTTGTATGTGCTGTGGGTTGTTTGTGTGTGTGCATGTCTGTAGGGGTATGTTTTCCTGTCTGGGTGTGAGCTCAGAGGCCAGAGATGGTTAATGCCTGTGTTTCTCTACTGCTCACCTCCTTATTGTTTGAGGCAGAGTCTCTTCTTGGAATTTGAAGTCCTCCATTTTGCCTAGACTAGCTGGTCATTGAACTTGAGGATATTCTAGTGTCTACTCACTTTGGATTGATGGCCAAGTCCTCTTTGTGTATGGGTATGTGAAGGTTTAGAACTCTGGGCCTCTTATTTGCAGAGTAATAATGTTTGGTATTGAGCCTTCACACTAGACCCTTTTTAAAAGGAGGAAGTCAGGAAGAGAGGGCTTATCTGATGATTGCATTTGTCTACAAGTCTTTTTCTGTGAGTGTGGTATATGTACCAAGCCAGGGGAGGAAAGAATGTCGTAGTGTAAAGGTTGTTGTATAGTTAGAGTCTAGAACTTGGGAACATCCAGTTCTGAGTGTTTTGGTGACTCTTGGATGAGTATGTAACAGTAATGAAGTTTAAGGATGATGCAATAGTTTATGTATATTAGTAGAACATTTGATTACTTACAGGCTGATAAGTAATAAAACGTTTGCATACTTACCGCTCTAAGTGCTGTAATGTGACATTTATGATGGAGATGAGAAAAGGTAGCGCTGGTTAATGTGGAAGGACGGAATACAGGTGAAAAGACACCTGAGTTGTGAAGGAGGAGACAAAGTCAGATGTTGTTCTAACTTTAACTCTGTCACAGCTTTTCCTTAAGTTGTTTTGGGTAATTGCAGAAAGAAAATATAATTAACAGTGAAAGTGAACAAGCCCGAGGTGGAGCCCAACAGACTCAGAATGGCTGTCCTAACTATGCAGACGCTCCTTAAGATGTGTGGAGCTTGGGACTGTGCAAGTGTGTGTTTGAGTGATCACCTTTGATCCAGCTGTGCTATGTTTTTATTTGAGAATTCTTTACAATAAGGTAATAGTTCAGTAAAAATAAAGCAAACATTTACAAGTCGCCTCTTGTTCTTTTGAGAAAGTTATGTAGAAGTGTAAAGGTAAAGAGGCAGCTGAGTGCTCTGCTTCCTCTAAGAAGATTTGTATCAATTGCCCAGTTTTTTTTCTCTCCCTGTCTTGTTAGTAGCTGTTGTTTTTCTAATGTCTTTGTAAAATAAAAGATGTTCAGAGATCCCATTGTTTATCCTCTGTGTGACTGAAGTAGACTATCTTTCTTCTCGTAGGATATTATTTTATTTTGATCCTCAATCTGTGTTTTTTGGACTCATCCCAGATCTTCAAACTTAGGTACTTAGATGGTTTTCTCTAATTTTTTTAATGGAAGTTTTTCATAGACAGTGGAAAATGGGGTAGTATTTGTTTTAGAATCCTGTGAATACATTCTGAGGGTGTTCATCTGTTTCTGATGCCTGTAATGAATTTAGCTATTACTCTGCTCCTATGTTTTCCTTGTAGGTCTGAATTAGAGTTCAGTCTGTGTTTGCAGGAAAGACTTAATCAGAAAACCCTTTTCTATACTGTCTGTCTTCTGTGCTCCATTATAGGTTTTTGTTTATTTGACTTTGGTTTTTTTTTTTGAGATAGGGTCTAACTGTGTAGCTTTGGTTGGCCTACAACTATATGTAGACTAGGCTGACCTTGATGTCACTGAGATTCACTTGCTTCTGCCTCCTGAGTTCTGGGATTAAAGGTATGCACCAGCATGCCTGACTCCCACCGTAGGTTCATAAACTACTGTCATATTCATTACACTGTTTTGGATCTTTGTTTTTGTATGTAGTGTCATTTAATTGTGAACTAGTTGATACAGATTTGCCAACACTATATATTATGATTCTAAGAGCTATTCCAGATTTCCCTGGGGGATTTTTCCCCATGCCATTTAGACCTTTTAGCCATGCTTCGAAGTAGAGAAGACCAGACTGTACAGTCTTCCTTGTTCTGAAAGCATTTAGCTTCACCACATACTGTACTTAAGAGACTTTTGTCTAGTTTAAAAGGAATGGTAACAGGTCAGAGGGAGAGGTGCTCTAGAGGGAAATCCAAGAGGCATGGAATTGTGGGCGAGGAATCATGAAACATTTAGGCTTGAGTTGTGACTTGGCAGGAAGAATTGTACTTAGTGAGAGATTGTTTTAATTTTGCAAGCTGTTCTTTTTTTTTTTTTTAACCTTGACCTGAATTAGTATACCAAGGAATTTCATAAGGAAACAGTTTTGCAATCTGAACTTCTTTTGGAAGGCTATTGGATGTTTGCAATTGGTTTTTTCTGTTGTAGGATGCTTCTTTCTGTTGTAGGGTGTTTCTCAATATTTCTGGTATGTCAGAAACACAGCTGTGTTGCCTTTCCTCTTGTTTAGGAAATTCTAATGGCCAACCCATCGCCCACAAACACACACCTGGCATTTGGCACATCAGAGTATAATCCTCAGGTTAGTGGCTTGCCCTAGTGAATATTTTTTCTGTATACTGTTAATCATTTTAGCCACTCTGTTTAGACTTTAAACTTTGTTGAAAGGATGTTTTTCTAACTACTTTCTGACTCCCACACAAAGTTCACTGCTGACTGATTATATTTTTTTTTATGTTCAAATCCATAAGGTCACATTTTTGCTACACTTTGTATTGAGACACCTGAGGCTCATCTTATTTCTGCTTGCTTCTAGTTACTTGTGCTTTTCCTAGAAATTTGTCTTTTCTGGGCCAGTACTATGGGAAATAATCAAGTTTATGATTTTTCACTTACATGATTTTTTTTCTTTTTTAAAACTAAATTGCAATTGAAAACTTTTTTGATAACATAAAACCTCTGTGAAGTGCGCTCACCTCAGGCTTTGGGAGTCATGATGCCATCCTATCTTTCAGCCAGTTTCTTATACAACAATTATTACCTGTGTCATCCTTGCTCTTGTGGGGCTTGAAAGTTGTAAGAGAACAAGCTAGGATACTTAGAGTATCATGTTGTGTTCCTTTATCACACCAGGGAAAATGACACCCAGCCTGGCATAGCCACGCTCACACCACAAAGCTCTGTTAGCTTTGTTAGATCCATTTCCCTCTCCAGGTGTTAGACACCCTGATTATCTGTCTCTTATAGTACCAGAATCAAAGTATGCTGCCATTTGTTGTTGTTCTACCTTCAGAAGGAAGGAAACTGCTCTCCAGAAAAGTCTTCAGGTCATGGTTAGCTCATGTCTGGCAGAAGGTTTTTGTAGATCAGCGTCTTAACTTAGCTTTAGTATTTTTGAGTTGTGGTAACTTTAAGGTTGCCCTCCTCTGAGGTTTACCACAGGTACCATCAGCGTACAGCATTACACATTCAGGGGGACTTCCTTCCCCTGTAGTCTTACTGTGCTGTTCTTTGTAGGTCCCAGAACCAGGTTTTTATTGATCTACCTCTTATGACTCTATTGTTTTTATTTCCTTTTCTATTCTGTGTCTTTTATTCTGTCAAGGACTATCTTAGTATTGGCTAGATAAGTACCACTAATATTTTAATATTACCATCTTAGCTAGATTGTAAGGTTTGTAAAGATGTGCTGGATGGACAGGTTCCTGGGAGAGTATAGGAGCAGCACTCCCAGGAGAGTCAGGAGAGTCTTTACAAATTATGTCTTAAGTTTGAACTTTCATCTTTTGCAGTCTGGCAGATATTTGACCTTCCTGCTAACTTGTTGTTAAGATTGAGTTCAGGTTTCAATAATGATTCCTAGTTTGGAGTCTGGTCACCAAAGCAGTGTAATTTGTGTGATGTCATTGCTCTCACATGTGGCTCTCTGGCCTGGTTTGCTTGCCTCTCATTACTCTTGGCAGTATGCTGATTTTTATTACAATACAATCATCTACCAATACATCAGATCATTCTAGTAACAAAATTGATCCTTTGCTACTAGACATTTCTCTTACCAAATTAAAGGTAAAAGTAGGTGTATAGAACTACTGAACTAGAAGAGTGTCTTACTGCCAAGTGGAAATACTCTGGGACTCAGTGCACCCATACTTGCGAGCATCCGTGAGTTTGCTGGGGATGTACTGAAGAGACTAATCAGAAATATGCTCTAAGCTTTTAAGATTTACTTTTCAAGTTTTCCTTTGCCACCTCATTTCTATTGCCATTTCAATGAAGCATTCATTTACCTTTATTATCCTTAGGTTTTCCATAACCAAACTTAAATTACTCTTAATTTTAATAAAAGAACAAGGAATTATTGGAAGTAATTTCATATGCTAGACTTCTTTTAAAAGCTGGTTCTACAAGGAAGAAAACTGTGTATTAGTACAGATTCCTCATGACTGCAAATAAAACTTCAGTATGCTTATGAAGTAGGCTTAAGTTGTTTGCTTTTGGTTTTTCTGCATCATTCTTTTATAAATGGGCAACGTTTTCATCTTCTGTAACGAGATAATCAGCAAATTTCGAAGCCAAGTATCTGGTTAATGATAACAGGCACTTAAGTCAGGTTTTTAAAATAATGATTATATTGATATGTAAAGGTTTTTATCACAAGAAATTTTGAACCTTTTCATTTAGCTCTTGGACTGGAAAAGCTCTTCCTGTTTCATGGCATGGGTTAGTGTTTAGGAGTATTTTTAGTAACAGTCCTAACTCAGTAGCTATGTAAGCACTGAGCGAAGATGGAGTCACAGGGCAGGCTGGGCTTGCTTCCCACAGGGAGGGCTGGGAGTGGAGCAGGAAGGAAGGCCTGTTTGAGCGGCGCCTTGTGTGCAACTATGTCTGAGTAGGCTGCCGGCAGCACAATGTTTCCCTTGTACCAAGTAGCTTTCTCAGAAAGCGCTCCGAGATGTGAGGGCACTGCATTTGGGTGAGTGAAGAGGCTCGGGTGCTTCATGGATTCTTGTCGAGGTTTTGTGGTGTTTGGATTTCAGGACTGTTTGTTGTTAGGAAGCTCTGACACTGTTTTCAGTAACATTTTAGTCTTTCTGAGCCAGCTGTGTCGCAGGCAGATTGGAGGAGTTTACTGTTTAAAAGTGTGAGCTTTATTTAAACACATGATCATCTATGATGAAAGTTGAATTTGTGCTTCTTGAGGCTGAGAAACTTAATTGAGACACTCCTTTCTAAAAAATGGGTCCTGTGCTGTTCTTAAGATCTACATTTTCCTATCCTTAATGTTTGCATTTGAAATATGTAATGTTGATTTTAGGAAAGTTTTCCCATATTTTAAAACAGTGCAACAGCTAGTTATTCACATAAGTGGTGGATCGAGAAGTATTGTAATTTACTCCAGTTTGGATATGTGAAGTTCAGTTTTCACTGTAAGGACTGATTTCCTTTGGAAAACTTTATGTTGTCATTAGTTAGCATACATAGCTGGTGCTTTTAGAATAAAAAAAAAATACTTTTAGCAGCATTTAATTATCAGGCCATAGTAGTTAACTTTTTATAGTGTGCACATATTTATAGACTGTTGCTTTTTAATCTGCCCAGTGGAGTGTGACAATATGAACCGCTTTGACCGAACAGACAGAAATGTACGACAGTCGCAGGACGGATTTTGGAAAAGGCCACCCCAGAGGTGGAGTGGACAGGACCATTACCACCTTAGCCATCCTGATCACTATCATCACCATGGAAAAAGTGACTTGAGCAGGTGAGTCTGCTCTGACTGTGGCTTCCTGTCTGTCTTCTACCTAACCTGACTAACAATTCTATTCCCAAGCTGATTTTGCCTGGCTTCCAAAGCACCAAAACCAGATTAGATTATGTATGATATGTAATTGTTGCAATAACTAATCATTTCTTAGCTAAAATCCATTTTTAGTAGCTTTAGCACAGGTTTGCAAATGCCATAAACTTTTAATGTGTCTATGACATAAACTTAAGTTGTGATTGACTTGGGGTGGGGCTCTTAATTTCAGAATTAATGAATGTTGACTTTATTATTTTATAATTTTAAAAAATAATACTGTGCAAAATAACTGCTGTTATTAATTTTATTTTGCTTGTAAGTTAAAAATGTAAAATGGCACAAATACTGTTAAAGGAGGCAATATGACACTAAAAGTACTTTGCATTCTGAAGAATAGAGGAGTATGAAATTGGATCAGACCATGTACTATAATGGGCTTACAGGCATTCACACCTAGGGCAGAGCTTCACCTGTTGCAGATTAGCTTTGCAAGTTAAGTCTGTTTAACCCTCTGCACACAGCAGTCTTCAGTGTACTATTTGTGAGGGACTTTAAAATACTTTTCTGTGAGTGAGTATTCATAGGTCAGGATGAAGGTATGTGCTGTAGCTGGTTTGTGGTAAACAATGGCAAGTTTTGTTTTGTTTTTTTTCTAATTAAAATTTTTTGAATATCTCATTTCACAAAGTATTTATGTTTATCACAGAGCATATTACACTACAAATAATTAAACCAAAATGAAAAATAATAGAAGAAAAATATATGTTCCTTCATGCTGTCTAAAACAAGAAGCAGAATTGTTGCTAAGGGTCCTTGTAGCAAGGGCAAAGGGCAAAACTTGACATGTTAGTAGATACACAGTGTGTATAAGATGGAGTATTTGTTTCTCCTGGATTTATTCACCATACAAGACAAATACAGAGGGAGCTGTCATGTGTGAGTTTGGACATACACTGGATAGGTCCTGGGTGGCACAGTAATTTTCCTAACTATTCTTTGTTATGTTCTTCTGTCTATGTTGAACAAGTTCTAGTCTAATAAAATATTCTTCGGTATATTAAGGAAAAATGGCATCCAACTGAATCTTTGTGTTGGAATAAATATATAGAAGGATATAATTAGGCAGAATGGGAGAATGCATGCAGTACTTCTAGGCTTTATGTCTTTGATAGGAACAGCATCAGATTGCTGATCCTGCCAGGTAAGAGCCTGGTGTAAAAATTGCCTTCATTACTACTGATGGGGATCCCACTTGTTTAATCTTTTTTATAGTGAGTTAAACTAAGGCTGGTATATGGAGCCTATCTAAGTGATAAGCATTGACTGTCAGTTACTTTTGCTTTGCTGTCACCATAGCACCCGACAGAAACAGCCAAAAGACAGGATAGGGTTGTTTTCACCCTGTTTCAAAGTTTGAGTCAATCAGGACAGGGAAGGAATGGCGAAGCTCATGGTTTGAGGACCAAATGGCAGAGGTTCCTTAGATCACTACACACCAGGAAACAGAGAGTAAGGCTGGAACTAACTGCCAGTTATAACTTTCAAAAGCTCAACCTTAATGGTTTATTTCTACCAACCTTCTCGCATACATTCTCCAGCTTCCCAGATTATCATTACCATCTGGGATCAAACACTCAGAACACAAGTCTGTGGGAGATACATCATATTCAAACCGTAACAAATGCTTAGTTTTAAAATTTGTTCATTCACTTAATACTCATTGGTAGCCTATATATTGAATGCTTCCCTAAAGTCTTGAGCTGATCTGAATTTGGCGATAGTATGAGACATGAGAGTTGTGGATTGGTAATGACTTCTTATACTATTGTGTTAAAGATGATAGAATTCTGCATTGATATGGCTTAATGTAGACATCTTTACACTGAAGCCGGGAAAAGACTTGTGTCAGTGTCATTTTATACACATATGAGTATCATATAGAGTCTGTGGAGAGACAAGCATGTAGATACTTACAATGTAGTGTTATTGCTATGTTAATGGGTGCCTAATAAAGATATGGAAAAGGGATACTCTGAATGCGCAAACGCTGTGTCGCTTGTTTGTTCTATCTAGGATAGCGCAGAAGAAGTGATGCTACTTTGAATTAGTCCCACAGGTCTGACTGGAGATTGCAGAGGATTAGTGTAGTATGTGAAGGAGGGAATTCAGCCTGGAACAAGGGCAGAGGCAGAAGTTTACATGATAGAGTCTGGTATTTTCAGAGAACCACTCTTCAGGTTTATCATAGCTGGACCTCAGCCTATTACAAATGGAATGGCAAGAGGGGCTGGAGAGATGACTCAGCTGTTAATAGCACTGGCTGCTCTTCCAGAGGACCCAACTTTAAGTTCCAGAACCAACATGGTGGCTTACAACTATCTCTAATCCCAGTTCCAGGGAGTAATACCACACTCTTCTCAACTCTGCAGACACTATGCAGACATACATGATATACAGACATACATAGGAACAAACATCCAGACACTTAAAATAAATAAATAAAATGTATAGAAAAGAAATGGAGAAGGTAACAAGGAGGTAATTGGCTCTGTCCTTAGAAATGTCCCAACTGAGGCTGAGTATAATTATCTATCAGTAAAGTTAGAAAACACACCTTGCCTCCCCCCAAAAGTCCACAACCCTAAACTCTGATTCTCTGTATATTAGCAGGTGCAGAAGTGAGGTCTTTGGTCAGGTAAATTTAAAAATGAACAAATTACATTATTTGTTTAAATGATGGCTACTTTATACCTGTGTCTATAAATTGTAACTTTGCAAAATTTAGAGAAAGATAATATATAGCATTTCTCACAAACATGATCATAAATCCCTCCTTAGAACTGATACGCCTTAAAGCACTTATGATTGTGAATTGCCAGTTCCCAGAAGTTTGTGGTGAGGGGAGAGAGCACAGACAGTATTTTTGCAGATTGCTAATCTGACTCACTCAGCATAGAGTTCTCTCAGGAGTGACTGAACTCACTGATATTGTGGAGGCTTGTAGGTTGACTGGTTCATTTTACCTTCAGGCTTCCTGTGTCTGTGCTGGGTTTCTCAAGCATGCCTGAGCTATTTACAAGGGTAGGTGTCAAAAGAAGAAATTTATCATAACAAGCCTTAGAACTATCACTTTCTGTGTTCACCTTAGTGTTAAAGATTGAGAGTATAAACCACCATTGGTTCATTACAGCATTATGCCTTATCAATAGGTTAGGCCTGTTGGAGCACTACTGTTTCAGGACTACTGAGCCAGATGTTCTCTGGTATTGCCATCATAGTACCTCGTTTTTTCTTTTACCCCTGCTTAGTATTCCACTCTGATTTTCTCCCAGTAGCTTTCTTTCCCTAAAACTTATACATTATATAGATTCTCTCTACCCTAACAAAACTTACAGCCCCGCCCTCCGTGTGGTTATTCTAATTATAACTGAAATCTAGCTCTTAACTAAGTGCATTTCCTTTCCGGTAGCATTTCTGTAGATTCTTATGTTTTAGGAGTCCTAGTATTATACTGTTTGGAGGTGGGGTGTGTCACTTTTACTCTTAATTGTCACTTCTAAATGAAGTATTTTTAAGTCACTAGTTTGAGACTTGGATCAGCTCCTCTTTATTGACCCCTCTATGCGTACCTTATAAAACTTGTGGGCCATGGCTCACTGCCCTCCTTTATTGTAATTATTCAACCATGAATAACACCATTGATATACAAAGGACTGTTAACTTTGTCCTTAGCTCTTAGGATTTTTGTATATACTTGACTTCATCTGAGAACAGGTAGTTTTATTTTGTCCTTTTCAGTCTGTATAGTTTTCTTTCCTGCACAATCTTTTGCTACATCTTTTGGCATGGTGTTGAATAGAAGTAGTGAGACCCAATAGCTATGCCTTGTTTTTGATACTGGGGGAAAACATTCATTTACTGTTGAGAATGGTATTGTTTGTTTGTTGCTTGTTTTAAAAATAGATTTCCTTTATCAATCTGAAGACATTCCCTTCTTTTCAGAGGTTATTGAATATTTTTATCATGGCGGCATCCTGTGTTTTCTCTAGTGGCTTTTCAGAAGACTCTTTCCCCATCCTATCATCCTGTTACGTCCTATCAGTATGTCACATTGATTTGGAGATATTTAGCAGCCATTTATTTCTTGAACAATTCAGGGTTTTAAGGCATGCACACTTTATATTTCTGTTTGTTATGGGTTTTTATGAACCTATTTTCAAATGCTAGTTTAGTTTTTTTGAGGTGCATTTTGTTTTGGTTATGGATCACTTAGGATGCATTGGGAGCTGTCCCCTTCATAATTATTTTTGAGAAGAGTTTGTGAAGGATTTTTTTTTACTGATTTTTAAATTAGATTTGGACTTTCCTTTGTGACAGAAAATTTTACTACTAATTAATTATCTGTACATATTCTATAGATGCCCTTAAGGTCTTAGCACTGTTACCCAAGTCCTTTGGTTCTTTGATGATCATCTGGTTTGATGTTTGTTACTGAAGACAAGCTTATAGAGGTGCTGTATCCTCCTACATTACTCAGTCTTGTAGGGAAGGAAGGTAGGCTAGCAGCAGATTATCAGAGTTCTTATTCACTTGGAGTGTCTTCTATTTTAAATTTCCCATTTATCCTAAAGATTGCTTTGCTAGATGTGGAATGCTTTGTTGGTAGTCCTTCTTTTTGGATGTTGACCCCTTCCTTCCTGATGAGGACTCAACTCTTATTTAACATTTCTCCCACTTTGCTTTGCCTTCTAAAAAAAATACTCACTTTGAGTTTAGTTTCTCAGAGTTAGAGGTTGGTGTGACTAGGCTTATTATATCTGGAGTTCTTTGTGCTTCTTGGACAAGCAGATTAGTATTTCATTAAGTTTTGGAAATTTCTGATCATCACTTGTTTATTTCCACCACTGACTTGTTCCTTCCTCTTCCTGTTGTCTGTCACATTAAAAATTAAGTGAATCTCATTCTTTGCTTGTCATAAAAAGTTTGAACAAGAAATACTCAAATCAGATCTCCCCTCTCCATGATTTGTTGTTGCTATGGCTTGTTGCCCCTTTCTATTCCTGCCCACAGTGAATGAGAGTTCTTGGTGGTTTGCACTCTTACCAGCATTAGGTGTTGTGCTTTGGACATTTGGTATGTAGAGGTTCCTTGTTTTAATTCACAGTTCTCAATGACATACAATGCAGAACACTTTTTGTCAGTTGCTTATTTTCCATCTATGTCTTATCTTTGCTAAGGTACCCAGATCTTTGCCAATTTTTAAAGTTGAGTTATCAACTTACCCTTGTATTGTTGAATTTTAATAGTTTTTTGTATATTTGCAATATTAGTCCTGAATCAGATACATGTATAAGAAATACTTTCTTCCAGTGTGTGTCTTTGCTAATTTCTTAAATGGTATTTTTATTTTTAAAATTTGAAGATGACTTAGAAATAAAATTTCAGTTTACAGGTTTTCTTTCTTAGAATACCTGAATGTGTGTGTACATACATACTGTATCTCAAAAACACATTTGTAAACCAAGATACACCAGGTTTTCATTCCTAATACGTAGGAATTCTATAGTTGTGCATTTTATTTTGAAGTCTATTGTTAATTTTTGATGTCATTTCTTTTCTTTTGCACATAAATGTCTGTTGCTTGGTTAAAAGGCCATCTAATATTAAATTGCCTTTGTTGCTTTTTCAAAGAGGAGGTGATTGTGTTTATGTAACCATTTCTAGACTACTGCCTTCTTGTCTTGTATTTGTCTGTTGGTTCTCCAATTCCATCCTATCTTGATTATTGCAGTTTCAGATAGGAAGTCCCAAAGTGGGCAACTGTCAGTTTTGGCTGATCTTTTTCTAACTCATCAAATCAAGTCAGTGGTTCTACGAGATAACATGCTAGAGCGTTGATTAGGATTGTGCCAGACTTAGCATTTAAAGAATTAAATGATTACCATAAAACATGTCTGTTCCACTTCTACTTGAAAGTTTTTAATGGTCAGAAAAATACTAAAGATTAATTTTGAAATAAAAATTATGACTTAGAAAATAGAAAATCACAAGCCTCTAATTCCCACGCATGTGCTCACAGAGACTCTGCACCTGCCAGTATTAAGTGCATCCTCATGATAGAGTCATTTGGAAGTGGGGAGGGATAAGAAGCTAAGTTACAGATAGGATGGATAATTTGGGAATATGCCTCTAAAATTATACTTAATTAGTAATGTGATTGCTTATTATTTAGGCTGGTGAGTTGGATGGGAAGTGCTACTGGAAATGGAAAGAAAATTCCTACTGGATGGGAAAGGAAATTCTCCTTTCCTCCTTGTTCTCTTCTTTCTTCTTTATACTTTTCCTCTTCTTCTTCCTCTTTCTTTCTTTTCTTCATCTTTCTTCCTTCTCCCTTTTCCCTTCTTCTTATTCCTCTTCTTCTTTTTAAAAAATAACCACTGAGTTATTTTTAAAAAATAACTTAGTTTATGAGTTACAACAGGTTCTGAGTAAGTGCTGCTGGCATGAGCATGGGCAGGAAGCAGTCCATTAGACTTACCCTTAGCCAAACCCCTCCCCTCCCCCATAGCCAGCAAGTGCAAAGAGCTCTTTAACTAGAGGTGGAGCCTCATGAGTCTCTCCTCACTCCTTGCTGTAATACTGACTTGTTTGATTTTGTGCAGGTCTTGTGCAGCTAACCATAGCACCTGTGAATTCATGAGTGCCAGTGTCATGCCATGTCCACAGGACAGACTTTCTCAGCACTCTTCTTCATCTCCCAGCTCTTGCTTTCTTCTGTCCTCCTTTCTGTAATATTTCTGAGTCTTTGCCGGGTTGATATGTATGTTCTGTTTAGGACTGAGCACTCAACAATCACTTATTCTCAGCACTGCGGCCAGCTGTGAGTCTCTGCATTGCCTGCTACTCACTGCAGTAAGAAATTTCTCTGACCAAGGTTGAGAGCAACATTAATTTATTGGCATTAACAGATACATAGAAGATAGTATGATACCTTGTCCATTTGGCAAAACAATAGTAAAAGATCCCACCTTATGACTTCTACAGCCATGGGCTTTTGTCTAGATTTCTTGTACCAGACATGAACTCTTTCCTATGGAACAAGCCTTAATTCCAATTAGAAGACTGTTAGCCACTCCATAACTGTCATGACGATTAGTGGGCACCTCATTCTGACAGGTCAGTGTTATGGGGTGAGCACCGTATCTAGCCAGCAGAGAAAAAGTTTCAAGGTCAGGTCCAGCTTGATTTTTCTGTCCTGCAACCAAAGTGTATTGTGTCAGCAATAGGACCTTGACATCTAGTGATAGTATAGAAACAAAAACAATGATAATTAATATCCTGTATTGGTTTGGGAGCTTCTGGGGCTTCCCTGAATCACAGGGAAGTATTGAGATTTGTATTTAATAACTCATTTCTTTTAAAGGAAACATTAACTACCGATTCAAGGCACCTCCATTTAAACATGCATGCGTGTGTGCATGAATGCACGCATCCACATGTGCATGGTGACAAAATAGTGGGTTTTCTTAAGGATTTTCCACGCATCCCTTATTTTGGTTAATCCTCCCCACGCATATCCTCCTATTCTTCCAACCCTTGTCACACCATATTTTGCCTGCATGTGTGTATGTGCTTCACGTGCGTATCTGGTGCCTGCAGAGGGTAGAAGGTTTAGGATTCCTTGAAGCTGGAATTATGGATTGTGAGATCATGTGGGTACTGGGAATCGAACCCAGGTTCTCTACAATAACAGAAAGTTCTCTTATCCACTAAGCCATCTCTCCAGTCCTAAATAATAATTTTTAATAAGTTTTTTCATGTCACAGCTATAGAGTTTTAGAATATCAGAAATGAAGCTTTAAAAATATACCAAGCTGATAGTTAAAACCCATTCTTCTTAGTTATGCAGTACCAAAGCAGTAATAACAATAAACACTTATGCACATTAAAGGAATAAGAAATACAGCTTTTTTCTTCATGAAGCATATAGTTTTCCAGACATGAAAATCATACACAATGTATTGTGGCATGTACTCTAAGAGGATACAGTACTAGGCTCTATAAAAATACCTATAGCAGCACATGGTTCTACCTTATGGGATTAAGGGAGTTTTTCCAGAAGGAGATGTCAGCTAACTAAAGACGAAGAGGAGTTGCTAAGATATCTGAGTGGAGGCATGGCAGGATGAGTGACTACTAGAACTACTGAAAAGATGGTGTCTTTTGGAAATGAACCACACTTTGTTGTGTGCTTTGGGAATTGTGGACAATTAACTGTTGGTAAAGTTTCTATGAGGGAGACAGGTTTGGGGAAAGAGCTTGAAGAATAAACTGGATTCTATCTGTCGCATCACAAACCATTTTTAAAGTTTCTCCTTTTTTATCAGCACTAAAATTTGAATGAGTAGGTTCAGAGAATAACAATCTTGCAAAAATATCTGACAATAAATACTGAGTGCTTTGGGAATATTTGTTGAAGATAGAAGCTTAGGTAGATGCCATGCTTCTCTTCTTCATGATGATTGTAATTCAGCACACTAGTTTTTACATATTCAATCACAGAATTGAACTTCATTTTCTAATATGTGACAGTGGCCATCATATTGGAGAAATGTTTTCTAAGTACACTCGTTAGGACATTGAGATATCATGTCGTCATACTTTAATAACTGGAATTTTGTGTAATGTAGATACAGTAATTTTTAAGCTATCAACTCTTTTTTTTTTTTTTTT
>NW_021615178.1:0-1805 GCF_004785775.1 Grammomys surdaster
CATTGTGGTGAATGATTTAGGAAGATTATAATTGATTTTCTTTTTTTCCTTTTTTTTTTTGTTGGTCTGCATCTGTGGTTCTTTTTTTTCTCTCATTCTTTTTTTTTAATTTTTATTGAATGTTTTATTTACATTTCCTATGTTGTCCACTTACCCCATCCCCACCCACCAAGGAACCCCCAATCCCCTCACCCCTCCTCCTTCTTCTCTGTGGATGTAACCTCTATCTACCCCCCCACTCCCACATCCCCACCCTCAAAATTCCCACCCCCTGGGGCATCCAGCCTTCATGAGGTCAAGGTTCTCTTCTTCCACCTATGCCCAGCAGGGCCCTCCACTCTTACATATTCAACTGAAGCACTGGATCCCTCCCTAAGTGCTCCCAGGCTGGTGGTTTAGACCCTGGGAGCTGTGGTTGGTTGGTATTGTTGCTCTCCTTATGGTGCCACAAATCCTTTCAGCTCTCCTTCAGTCTTCACTCTAACTCCTCTATTGAGAACCCCATGATCAGTTCAATGGCTAGTTGTGAGCATCTGCCTCTCAGTATGTCAGACTCTTGAAGACCTCTGAGGAGATATCCATATTAGGCTCTTATCAGCATGCACTTCCTGACTTCCACATCAGCATCTACCTTTGGTGATTGCACATGGGATAGATACTCAGGTGGAGTGGTCTTTCGACGGCCCCTCCTTCAGTTTCTGTCCCTCACTTTGTCTCCATATTTGCTCCCTTGAGTATTTTGTTGCTCCTTCTAAGGACCGAATCACCCCGACTTGATCTTCCTTCTTCCTGAGCTTCATGTGGCCTGTGAGTTGAATCTTGGGCATTTCAAGGTTCTGGGCTAATATCCAATAATCAGTGAGTGAATACCATGTGTGTTCTTTTGTGATTGGCTTACCTCACTCAGGATGATAATTTCTAGTTCCATCCATTTACCTAGGAACCTCTCGAATTCATTGTTTTTAATAGCTGAGTAATACTCCATTGTGTAAATATATCACATTTTTTTTAATCCATTCCTCAGTTGAAGGACATCTGGGTTCTTTCCAGCTCCTGGCTATTATAAACAAGGCTGCTATGAACATAGTTGAGCATATGTCCTTGTTATATGTTCGAGCATCTTCTGGGTATATGCCTTGGAGTGGTATAGCTGGATCCTCAGGTAATGCTATGTCCAATTTTACGAGGAGCAGCTAGACTGATTTCCAAAGTTGTTGCACCATCTTGCTGTCCCACCAACAATGGAGGAGTGTTCCTCTTTCTCCACACCCTCGCCAGCATCTACTATCACCTGAGTTTTTAATCTTAGCCATTCTGACTGGTGTGAGATGGAATCTCAGAGTTGTTTTGATTTGCATTTCCCTGACAACTAAGGATGCTAAACATTTCTTTAGGTGCTTCTCGGCCATTCGAGTTTCGTCCGTTGAAAATTCTTTGTTAAGCTCTATACCCCATTTTTTAATAGGGTTATTTGGTTGTCTGGAGTCTAATTTTTTGAGTTCTTTGTATATATTGGATATTAGCCCTCTATCAGATGAAGGATTGGTAAAGATCTTTTCCCAATTTGTTGGTTGTCGTTTTGTCCTATTGACAGTGTCCTTTGCCTTACAGAAACTTTGCAATTTTATGAAGTCCCATTTGTCAATTCTTGATCTTAGAGCATATGCCATTGGTGTTCTGTTCAGGAACTTTTCCCCTGTGCCCAAGTATTCGAGGGTCTTCCCCACCTTCTCTTCTATTAGTTTCAGTGTATCTGGTTTTATGTGGAGGTCCTTTATCCACTTAGACTTGAGCTTTGTACAAGG
>NW_021615179.1:0-2057 GCF_004785775.1 Grammomys surdaster
CTGCTAGCAGCAGTAGAGCAATGCCAAGAGGCCGACTCTGAATCAGATTGAAGGAAATTGATACCAGGGAGAGATGGGTGTACTTGTGCTCAGCCCTTAGCATCAGAGTTCTGCAGCACTAATGGCATCCAGATGCATACCACCGGGGACCAAGTCTCTAAGCAGACTATTCTTTTACCACTAAGCCATTTGGGTTTGGGTTGTTTTTCTCTTGCTTTTGTTTAGTTGGTTCTTCACTAATGGAAAAGCAGACCTTGCTTGCAGGAAAAGCCTGTCCTTGATATTTAACTCACACTCAAGTTAACTTGTACTCACAGCCAAACAGAACTTGATCTTCATTTATTATTCAATAAGACCAATACAAGCAGCCTGGAGTTGGTTTTCAGACACAAACATACAGTACAAGACTCATGAATCTGAGCTATTATAATTCTATTCTTCCTACAAGGGATGCAATGATGGAGCAAGTAGCAGGCAGAAAATCAGTACAGCATCATCCTCTCGTCACCAGGCTTAGAGTCAGCCGTTGCTCAGCTCAGAATGCAGAGGGAGATGGATCTACCTCACAAATATTTACTGAAAGGGGGCCTTTTTACTTTGCAAATTATTGATTTTAAAAGTATCTGGGAGCTAAGAGGAGGAAAGCACATGAAATTCTCATATTGTATGTTCAGAACAAAAGTTCATCATGGAAAGAAGTGAACTACCAGCACCAAACTGAAGCCCCCAGAGGACCAAACAGAAACTCTGAAAACCTGGGAAAAGGAGTGAAAGCTCATGAAAGAATTTTTACAAGGGGTGTGTTTCTGTTTGTCTACCTGTGTGGGTCTGTGTGAGAATCTTTGTGTGTATATCTGTTTGTGTGTTTGTGTATGTCTGTTTGTCTGTGTGTCTGTATATGTGTCTCTGTGTGTCTATGCATATGTCTGTGACCCTACATGTTTCTTGCATATGTGTGTCTATATGTGTGTCTGTGTATGTGTATGTCTGCATATCTGTGTCTCTGTGTGTCTGTGATTCTATGCATCTCTGTGTGTGTGATTCTATGTGTCTGTGTATGTGTATATACCTGTGTGTGTCTGTGAGTGTGTGTGTGTGTGTGTGTGTGTAACTGTGTGTGTATATATCCCATGAATCTTCATGGAAATATAGTGTTTCCATGTATAATAGGTAATTATTAGTGGCAACCCAATCCATACATACATACTACTCTACTTTTTAATAATAAAAGCATGCAATCAATTGTTCTTTTACGTGCTGACTCTGTGCCAGGCTCAATGATAAAGACTCTCACTCATAAGCTCAATGAAACCTCACAAAAAGTAAAAAAGCAATACAGTACACATTAATTTTATCTCAATTTTATGGCCAATGATAGTTATCTCAGGGAGTACAGGGAGAGTAAATAATCTCTCTGAATTTTACTACAAGTTAAGAAGAGAAGTGGGATTTGAACAATGCTAAGTATTTTCTTCATCCATTGCCCACACAATGCTAGAGTATTCCTAGTATCTTTTAACAGCTATTAGGAGTACATATATAAAGTTTAGGGTGTTTGAAGAATCTGAGCTTTCGTGTGTGTGTGTGTGTGTGTGTGTGTGTGTGTGTGTTTTTCTGGTTTTCTTTGGGTTTGGGTTTAGTGTTTAGGTATAGTCAGGTGCCCCTAACTGGTCTAGTACTTGTTATGTAGGCCATGCTGGCCTCAGAATCATGACAAGCTTCCTGCCTCAGCGTCCCAAGTACTAGTATTACAGAAAGCACCATTTCACCAGGCACAAATCTGCTGTAAAAAGATTTTCCTCACTAGCAGAATATGAACATAAGTAGTGAATACCTATGTAGCCCATAATTCTATGTCACTGTCACCTCAAATACTTGTTAGGAATTCTAAAAGAAGAACTTATGATTCACAGGATACTTCTGTATAAAGGTACTATAAATCTACAGAAATCTTAGAACCATTTCACCACTTGACTCTCAAACATGGAACACTTTAGATCCTTTAAAGAAAGGCAAGGGATGTAGCTCAATGGGTAGAGCTAGTCTTGTATGCACAA
>NW_021615180.1:0-2775 GCF_004785775.1 Grammomys surdaster
TTGTTTATATAGTGGATTACATTGATGGATTTCCGAATATTGAACCAACCCTGCATTCCTGGGATAAAATCTACTTGATCATGATGTATGATTGTTTTGATGTGTTCTTGGATTCAGTTTGCTAGAATTTTATTGAGTATTTTTGCATCGATGTTCATAAGGAAGATTGGTCTGAAGTTCTCTTTCTATGTCGGGTCTTTGTGGGGTTTGGAGTATTTGCAGATGATATGACAGTATACTTAAGTGACCCCAAAACTTCCACCAGAGAACTCCTAAACCTGATAAACAACTTCAGCAAAGTGGCTGGTTATAAAATCAACTCAAACAAATCAGTAGCCTTCCTCTACATGAAAGATAAACAGACTGAAAAAGAAATTAGGGAAATGACACCCTTCACAATAGTTGCAAATAATATAAAATACCTTGGTGTGAATCTAACCAAGCAAGTGAAAGACCTGTATGACAAGAACTTCAAGTCTCTGAAGAAAGAAATTGAAGAAGATCTCAGAAGATGGAAAGATCTCCCATGCTCATGGATTGGCAGGATTAATATAATAAAAATGGCCATCTTGCCAAAAGCAATCTACAGATTCAATGCAATCCCCATTAAAATCCCAACTCAATTCTTCACAGAGTTAGAAAAGGAAATTCTCAAATTCATATGGAATAACAAAAAACCCAGGATAGTGAAAACTATTCTCAACAATAAAAGAACTTCTGGAGGAATTACCATCCCTGACCTCAAGCTGTACTACAGAGCAATAGTGATAAAAACTACCTGGTATTGGTACAGAGACAGGCAGGAAGATCAATGGAATAGAATTGAAGACCCAGAAATGAACCCACACTCCTATGGTCACTTGATCTTTGACAAAGGAGCTAAAACTGTCCAGTGGAAAAAGGACAGCATTTTCAACAAATGGTGCTGGTTCAACTGGAGGACAACATGTAGAAGAATGAAAATTGATCCATTCTTATCCCCTTGTACAAAGCTCAAATCTAAGTGGATAAAGGACCTCCACATAAAACCAGATACACTGAAACTAATAGAAGAGAAGGTGGGGAAAAGCCTCGAATGCTTGGGCACAGGGGAAAAGTTCCTGAACAGAACTCCAATGGCATATGCTCTAAGATCGAGAATTGACAAATGGGACTTCATAAAATTGCAAAGTTTCTGTAAGGCAAAGGACACTGTCAATAGGACAAAACGACAACCAACAAATTGGGAAAAGATCTTTACCAATCCTTCATCTGATAGAGGGCTAATATCCAATATATACAAAGAACTCAAGAAATTAGACTCCAGGCAACCAAATTACCCTATTAAAAAATGGGGTATAGAGCTTAACAACGAATTTTCAACAGAAGAAACTCGAATGGCCGAGAAGCACCTAAAGAAATGCTCGGCATCCTTAGTCGTCAGGGAAATGCAAATCAAAACAACCCTGAGATTCCATCTCACACCAGTCAGAATGGCTAAGATTAAAAACTCAGGTGATAGTAGATGCTGGCGAGGGTGTGGAGAAAGAGGAACACTCCTCCATTGTTGGTGGGACTGCAAGATGGTGCAACCACTTTGGAAATCAGTGTGTCGGTTCCTCAGAAAATTGGACATAGCATTACCCGAGGATCCAGCTATACCACTCCTAGGCATATACCCAGAAGGTGCTCGAACATATAATAAGGACATATGCTCAACTATGTTCATAGCAGCCTTATTTATAATAGCCAGGAGCTGGAAAGAACCCAGATGTCCTTCAACTGAGGAAAGGATTAAAAAAATGTGGTATATTTACACAATGGAGTATTACTCAGCTATTAAAAACAATGAATTTGAGAGGTTTCTAGGTAAATGGATGGAACTAGAAATTATCATACTGAGTGAGGTAAGCCAATCACAAAAGAACACACATGGTATTCACTCACTGATTATTGGATATTAGCCCAGAACCTTAAAATGCCCAAGATGCAACTCACAGGCCACATGAAGTCCATAAAGAATGAAGACCAAGTGGGGGTGATTCGGTCCTTCTTAGAAGGAGCAACAAAATACTCAAGGGAGCAAATATGGAGACAAAGCGAGGGACAAAAACTGAAGGAGGGGCCGTCTGAAGACCTTTCCACCTGAGTATCCATCCCATGTGCAGTCACCAAAGGTAGATGCTGATGTGGAAGTCAGGAAGTGCATGCTGATAAGAGCCTGATATGGATGTCTCCTCAGAGGTCTTCAAGAGTCTGACATATTCAGAGGCAGATGCTCACAACTAGCCATTGAAGTGATCATGGGGTTCTCAATGGAGGAGTTAGAGTGAAGACTGAAGGAGCTGAAAGGATTTGTGGCCCCATGAGGAGAGCAACAATACCAACCAACCACAGCTCCCAGGGTCTAAACCACCAGCCTGGGAGCACTTATGGAGGGATCCAGGGCCTTAGCTGAATATATAAGAGTGGAGGGCCCTGCTGGGCACAGATGGAAGATGAGATCCTTGACCTCATGAAGGCTGGACGCCCCAGGGGGTGGGAGTTTTGAGGGTGGGGAGGTGGGAGTGGGGGGGTAGATAGAGGTTACATCCACAAAGAAGAAGGAGGAGGGGTGAGGGGATTGGGGGTTCCTGGGTGGGTGGGGGATGGGGTAAGGGGACAACATATGAAATGTAAATAAAACATCCAATAAAAAAAAAAAATAAGATGAGCACCTGAAGGGGTTGAGACATTAGAGATTCATAGAACTATGCCAAGCTATTGAAAATTATGCCAGCAGTATTTCATGCTTGT
>NW_021615181.1:0-3910 GCF_004785775.1 Grammomys surdaster
GCTGTAACACCATCTAAGAGCTGTAACACCATCTAAGAGCTGTAACATCATCTGAAATTGCTGTAACCAGTAAATTGCTGTCAGAAGAATCCTGAAGTGTGGCGTGTTCTCCTTTTCGGCGAGGCGGCGCGTCACAACTGGTGCCGAAACCCGGGACGAAGCCGGACGTCTCAGCATTTCATCCAGCATCGAGGGACCCTGTGAGCTCAGCAGAGGATTCAGAACTGACGGCGCGAAAAAGTCTAGACGTCTTCCTGCAAGGTAGGGTGAGTCCTGTTTATCTTGCTATTGCTATTCCCGTTTGGGCTGCAATAGTGCTCTGCTTTAGTTTTAATTGGCATATACAGGGGAAGGAGTGCACTTGGCATCCGTGTATACAGGAACTGTAGATAGGAAGCTATGGGTAACCATCAGGCATTGCTGCACGAGCGTGGCTTGAAGGTTCCCGAGAAGGCATTGTGCAATTTTTTGCAAGATGTTGATCAGGTAGCTCCCTGGTTTGTATCCACGGGGTCCCTGTCTAAGGGCTCCTGGGACAAACTTGGAGGTGATCTGATCAGCAAAATAGAAGGAGGAAAGTTAAGACCAGGCACGTGGCCTTTGTATAAAATGATTAGAGCCTGTATAGAGGATGTTAGGTGCCGAGACAAAGTAAGAGAGGGACAAAGAGCTTTGGCAGAGCATCAGGATAGCTTATCAGAAGCAGGAATGGTAGAGAGCGCTAACAAGAGAAAGAAAAAAGAAAAGGTTAAAAAGGAGGTAGCTACGAAAGTGGAACAGAAAAGGCCTAAGAAATTGTACCCAGTGTTAACTGAGTGACTCCACCTCTGAGGAGACATCTTCGAGAGATGGAGAAGAGACATGTCTAAATGTCCTTCTTTATTGTCTGTCCTTGGCGCGCCAATGTCCATATGTCTAAGTGTATGTTCTATGTTGCATGTTTAAAAAGACAAGAATGGTTATATATCCAACTATTGGGCTACTTTAACTTTGTTTTAAAGGCAGTCTTAATATATGCAGGCTGATAAGCTATCTACACCTATAGCTAAGGGTTGAGCTGAACTGAAAAAGCCTCTATATCCAGTTGAATAATTACAAAGTTTGAAATTATATAAATATAAATCAGGAGAGCCTGGGTCCTTCAAGTGGGAACAGGATTTAGATAGAAAAATAGTCCACTTTGAGGCGGAAGGATACCATTCACGTGGGCGGCTGCCTCCGCAGAATAGAGAACAGTAAAAGCTGCTCTCCCCAATAAAAATTAATAGATACTGGGGCTGATGTAACAATTATTAGAAAACAAGAGTGCCTTTAACTTGGCGTTTATCTGATCCCTTATTCAACTAAAAGGAGTTGCTTATTCAGTAAAACCAAAAACAAAGTTCAAATTTAAGATTTATAAAATTAATGAGACATTACAGCCTGTCTTGCCTACGTCAGTTACCATTCTAGTAAATAAAATAAAATAATTTTACTATTATAAAATTAATTATAAAATTATAATATTAATATAAATTGATATTAATATAGAATTATATTATTCATTATAAAATTATTATAGATTTAAAAGATTGTTCCTTTACATCCTGGTAAAGTGATAAGATTTAAATCCAATAAATGTATTAGTGATTCTTGAGATCCCATGAAACAATGTCATTAAAGGGCTGACTCAAAGAATAATTAATAGAATATGCTTGAAGTGAGAAAGAAAGAAAAGAGCTTGTTTGTGGACAAAAGAGTGAGAACATCCATCATCAAGTCATCAGTGGTTACTAATTACTCCCTATGTGAAAAAGAAAGTCTTGCCTTTCTTTCTTATGTGCAAGGCCCTGGGACTTGATCCCTGCACCACAAAGAGATCAAGAAGAGCTAAGGCTTTTAGATTGTTGCGGGTATCCTAGACTTTCATCTAATACAAGCTCAAAAAATTACAGACTACAACTTTTGTCTAGAGAGAGCTAGCTAGTCAGTAAGGGTGACCAATAAATCTCTCAGTATCTCTACAAAGAGTTTCTGTATGCCCTTACTCTAATACAGTGAGTTCTTAATATTTAAAAAAAAAATTCAGATTGTGACACAAAAAATTCCAATAAGAATGGATAATAAGGGCTACAAGTGAAAAGGGAGGCCTCAGTTTCTCCAACTTATCTTGAAGCTTTGCAGGCTCCTCCGCCTTTTCAGCCTGCCAATGTCATCATTAAGATACTTTCCTCTGAAAAGCTAGGTGCTGCCAAAGAGTTGTTGGCTGAGCAGATAAGGATACTAGCATGTTAGCTTGGCTCATAGTGAGCGGGGCAGTGGTACTTTGCTGCCCCCGACTTCTGAGTGGCAGGGGTCCTAGTAAGACAGTGCAGAGAAGTAAACTAGAGTAGTAAATGGAAATAACTTTTCATCTTTAAGCTTGTCTCTCTGGTAGAGCTTCTGTCCTAAAGCTAAGAGTAGAAACAGAATTGTGAAGCATCCATCACCTGTGGCATAGAACATAGACTTGCCACAGAACTGAAGCCATAGGGAAGGACGCCTTGAGAAAATCCAGAGACTGTTAGTGTTGTGTGCTTCCTGATGACCCTACCTGGTAAGATGTCTGTCATCAGCTCTGTCAGTTTCCAGTATACCAGCTAGTAACACCTGTGCACAAGGACTACATCTGAAAACAGTGAGAGAAAGCCAGGGGCTAGGTGTGGCTGACAGGAAGCCTGCCAGCCTTGTGTGTGTTGGAAGTGGGACACATCTAAGCTAGAGATGGCTGACAGCGGCCTGTAGTTCTCTAGAGGGGAGGAAAATGGTTACATTCACAAGTTTACATCTGCAGATATCCTTAAATCAGAGAAAAGGAGGTTGCTGCATGATCTGCGTGCTATTAATCAACAAATGCAGATCATGGGCTCAGTACAGTGAGGGTTGCCGCTTTTATCATCTTTGCCAGCCTCCTGGCCTATAATAATAGATATTATTAAGGTTTGTTTTTTCTCCATCCACTTGTGTACCAAAGATAGTAAAAAGTTTACATTCACCATTCCATCGTGTAATCATGAAAGACCTACCTCTGGCTACAGGACTGGCTTCGTAGATTACACCAGTGATGGATCAAATGTATCAAAAACATGTTGAATGTGGGCTCACAGGAGCGGTATGCTGTTTAATCGCATGCCACTTTTGTGCTAAATCTGAGCCAGCAGGAAAAGTGCATTTCTCTAACATTAATTCAGAAAGATGTATTTTTCTTTTATTTGAAAAGAAAGGCTTAGTCCCAGCTGTAAGGCAACATTTTCTCTTAAGGGACTACTCTGTTGCTGGGGAGTGACCTCTCCTAGACTGATGCTTTTCTCCTTGACAGCTACATTTCCATTAAATTTTACACTCTGCTTTACTACAAAAGGCCCAGCTCAAACGAATTGACTATGATAAGGGCAAGGAATTGTGGAACGTGCTCATTGCACGATAAAAATGTATCTAGAAAAACAAAAGGGGGAATGGGACCTTGGATCTCCAAGATCTCAAATATCTTTAGTCTTATTTACTCTTAATTTTTAAAATTTGGATGTTCATGGCCAAAACGCGGCCGATAGGCACGGACAATGGCCACAACCCCCACAGGAGCAGGCGAGATGGAAGGACGTCTTGACCAGACAATGGAAAGGCCCGGATCCTATAGGATCCAGGGGAGCGGTTTGTGTTTTTCCACAGGAAGAAGACAATCCATTTTGGCTACCAGAGCAACTAACGTGAAGACTCGTGATGACTAAAGATGACACCCTGAAGAGTTCATCTACAGACGCTTCCAGTCCTAATTTGGATCCTCCAGATCTGGGTTCCTAGTATATGGGGAGAACAATGATGGGCTATATTATCTACTTTTCCTAAACCCATACCTGTTAGACATGATGCCATGGTGTTTACTAATAAAACC
>NW_021615182.1:0-5735 GCF_004785775.1 Grammomys surdaster
CCCTCTTACCCCCTCCCCTTGTAAAACATGCTATAAAAAAGCATTTCATGTTCAAAAATAAATAAATTATTTATAAAAAAAATCTGAACTATAAAGAACTATGAGAGAGAGAGAGAGAGAGAGAGAGAGAGAGAGAGAGAGAGAGAGAGAGAGAGAGAGAGAGAGAGGGAGAGAGGGGAATCAGGGCATGTTTGTGGTCCTTGTTACAATGACAACAGGAAATTTTTATGTCACATTTGCAAAGTAGCATTTTTAAAAGAATTAATAAAAATTCAACTAAAATAAAAAAAAAAAAACTAGATTCACTGAATCTAATAGAAGAGAAATTGGGAAAGATCCTCAAACACATTGGCACAGGGGTAAATTTCCTGAACAGAACACCAATGGCTCAGGCTCTAAGATCAACAATTGACAAATGGGACCTCATAAAATTACAAAGCTTCTGTAAGGCAAAGGACATTGTCAATAGGACAAATGGCAACCTACAGGTTAGAAAAACATCTTCACTAACCCTATATCCAATAGAGGGCTAATATACAAAATATTCAAAGAACTCAAGAAGTTAGACTCCAGAGAACCAAATAATCCAATTAAAAAAGTAGAGTACAGAACTAATCAGAATTGTCAACAGAAGAATCTTGAATGGCTGAGAAGCACTTAAAGAAATGTTTAACATCCTTAGTCATCAGGGAAATGTAAATCAAAATTACCCTCAGACTCCACCTTACACCAACCAGAATGTCTAAGATCAAAAACTCAAGTGATACATCCTTGTGAGGATGTGGAGAAAGAGGAACACTCCTCCATTGCTAGTACAATTGCAAACTGGTACAACCACTCTGGAAATCAATCTGGTGGTTCCTCAGAAAATTGGAAATAGTTCTACCTGAAGACTCAGCTATACCACTCCTGGGCATATACCCAAAAGATGCTCCACCATACCACAAGGACACATGCTCCACCATGTTCACAGCAGCTTTATTCATGAATAGCCAGAATCTGGAAAGAACCCAGTTGTCCTTCAACTGAAGAATAGATACAGAAAATGTGGTTCATTTAACAAAGTGGTATACTATTCAGCTATTAAAAATGAGAACACCATGAATTTTGCAGGCAAATGGATAGAACTAGAAAATATCATCCTGAGTGAGGTAACCAAATGGACATGCATGCAAAAAGTTCAGAATATCCTTGATATAACTCACAGACCATAGGAAGTTTAACAAGCAGGACAGCTCAAGTGAGGATGCTTCAATCTCACTTAGAAGTGGAACAAAATAATTATGAGCGGCAGAGAGTCAGGTAAGAACCTGGGTAGGAGAGTAGGAGGGAAAAGAGGGAAGCAGGATCAGATAGGGGAGACAGAAGAGAAGCCCCGAAGGCCAGGAGAATGAATAGACATATGCATTAGTGTGTGGCTGGGAGGCTGGGGGAACCTCTAGAAAGTCACAGATACCTGGGATGCGAGAGGTTTCCAGGACTCAGTGGGGATGATCTTAATAAAATTATCAATATTGGAGGGATGGGACCTGAAGAGACCACCTCCAGTAGATAGACAGGACTCCCAGTGTATTCCAGTGGGTAGGGCCACCCCCCCCCATCTTCCTAGTTTTTGACGCAGAATTGTTCCTGTCTAATTGAAACGCAGGGACAAAAATGGAGCAGAGACTGAAGGAAAGCCATTCAGTGACTGGCCCAACTTGGGATCCATCCCATGCACAGGCACCCTGACATTATTACTCATGCCATGTTGTGCTTACAGACAGGATTCTAGCATGGCTGTCCTCTGAGAGGCTCTACCAGCAGCTGACTGAGACAGGTGCAGATACAATCCAGCAACCTAGCAGTGAACTGAGGTCAGAGCCCCATATGGAAGAGTTAGGGGAAGGACTGAAGGAGCTGAACGGGATGGCGACCCCATAGGAAGAACAACAGTGCCAATTAGCCTGGACCCCTCAGAGCTCCCAGAGACTGAGCCACCAACCAAAGAGCAGACACAAAGTAGTCTGTAGCCCCTGGCACACAAGTAGCAGAGGACTGCCTTGTCTATCCTCAGTAAGAGATATACATAATCATATATATATGTTTCAACCACATCAACATGGGGGCAAATAGAAGCATTCAGCTCTATAGTCCAGAGCTCTTTCCAACAGGCACCATGTCACATAGAGAAAGACACTATCAGGTTTCCACATAAGAAGTAGTTCTGGAGGTGCTGTTCAGTGGTGGTGTACTTGCCTAAACTGTACAGCACTCTGGATTCCATTACCAGCGCCACATATTCCCCCACCCCCAAATTAAAATTACTTCAGGGACTGGGAATATAGTCTTCTGGTAAAACATTTACCTAGTATGCACAGAATTGAGTTTGAACACAAAATTAAAAAACATATTTCCAGGAGCTGAAGAGCTAGTTCAGTGGATGAGACCCGAGTTCTTCCAGAAGACCCAAGTTCCATTCTCAGTATCCACATGGTAGCTCATAACTGTCTATAACTCCTAGTTCCAGGAAATCCAATGCTCTCTTCTGGCCTCCTTGGGCACCAGGTACACAAGTGGTACACAAGCATTATATGGAGGCGAAACACCCATACACATAAAATAAAAATTTAATTAATGGCCAAGCTCATTGATAGACCACCTGACTAGCACATAAGATACTCAGGGTTTAAGCCTCAGCACTGAAAAAAGATAAGTGAATAATGTCAAATTGGGCCTTTCATTGAGAGCAACTTCAAGGGATAAAGCAGTTCAGGATATCTAACCTAAAATTTCGCTCTAGATTTATATGTGCATGTAGAATATGATTCCCATTTAATTGACCACATCTAAATAAGATACACTAAATGAAAAAAAATGATATACCAGATGAATTTTGTTCCCCTTAGATACAATGATAAATACAACAATAATTTATAATGCCATGCATTTAATTACTTTCAAGAGAGATAGTTCTATATTCAATACTGATTACACGTGGATATTCTGTATGTAGATCAATTTGTTTTAAGTCCTTAATATTGGAAGGATTCTTTAGTTGTGATATCATCATGACTTGTGTCACAAATAATGATCATCTCTGCATTGCTGTCTTCACTATCATATGTTTTCAAGGCATTGTTGCTCACACTGTTCTGATAAGACTTGTACTTGTAACCTGTAGCATAGAAAGGGTCCAGACGTGGCTTCACTTTCATTGAACCATAAAGATTTCCAGCATGTTTCTTCTCTGCCTCTGAAAGATCATTGAGAAGAAATCCAGAAATATTGCAAACAAGGCATTTATCCTTATAATGTTGGCAAGTTTTGGCTGCTGTAGGGTTGGGTAACAAAGCCTTTCCTCTATTCACTGACTTTTTAACCTCATAATGTCCACGTGGCAGGTTGGGTTTCTTTATTCTGCATGGTTTGGTGGGTGTGATTTGCTTATGTGTGACTGAAGAAGAAGATTGCGTAGTTGGCTTAGCTGAAGCTTTCATAACAGCTATCCAAGGTGTGACATGCTTATCTGAACAGGATGAATTGATGTTACCTAATTTACAGGCATTGGTGAGATTATGTGACTTTTTAAGGCAACATTTCTTATATGTCTTTTCCAGGTGAGATGGCTTATGTAATCTTTTGGGGTTTGATGACTTAGTTGGCTTTTTTGACTCTAATTGCCTATTTGACTGTTTTATACTACATGATGTAGATGACTTTTCTATATTTATATATTTCATTGGTTTTTGTGTATTAGATGGTATGCATGGCTTTTCTGGACTTGCAGGCTGAATTGATTTTGCTACACTGTTTGGTATGGGAGGTTTATCTGGGCATGAGGATCCAGGTGTTTGCTCTGAATTTAATAGCAGGGGCTGGGTTTCTAGAATGTCCTCAGTTATCATATCAGGTTGACATGCTGATACTTTGGATACCCAGGATGATATAGCTGCCATATTTTCTTTGTTGAGCCTGAAATGCAGAAAACTTGGAATGTTACAATTTAAAACAAAAAGTACTATTACTATCATCAGAAAATATAATGCTAGCTCAGAGTATGGATTTTTTTCCCATAGAAAACATAACTAAAAATTGCAGTGTGCTGAGGACTAAACTCGTGTTGCACATGTATATGAATTCTTGATAAATAACTTCCCTTAAAGAGTATTTTTACTATTTCAAAGGCATTAGGTACTTATTGTCTATGTATAAACTGTCAAAGTTGTCAATAATAATAAAGACATGGCACACACACACACACACACGCACATACACACACACAAACACTAGAATATTACTTAGATGTAAAATAAATGAAATTTGCTGGGGAAATAGATGGATTTCTATGCGAGTAACCCAGGATACAAAGGACAAATGTCACTTGCCTCTCATATGAGGATCCTAGCTTTAGTACTTTATATCTTTTGTTGTTTTGTTGTTTGAGACAGGGTTTCTCTGTATAGCCCTGGCTGTCCTGGAACTCACTCTGTAGACCAGGCTGGCCTTGAACTCAGAAATCTACCTGCCTCTGCCTCCCAAGTGCTGGGATTAAAGGCGTGCACCACCACCGCCCGGCAGTAGTTTATATCTAATGGAATACCTGTGCAACCAAAGAAACAAATAACAAGAGTGTGTGTGTGTGTGTGTGTGTGTGTGTGTGTGTGTGTGTGTGTGTGCACCTTAGGGAAGGAGGATAGTAGAATTAAGGTAAAAAGAATGTAGTGGAGGATATTTTGAGTGGAAATGTTTAGGTAGAGAGGGAGGGCTGGTTGAGTGGGAATTGAGGAGATGACTGTGTGGGATGCAGAAAGATTAACTGGAATAAAGGGAGTATAAACTGTTTGGAAAGCTAGATATACCCACCTACGCAACAACAACTTGACTGTCTAGGGAATGGGGGCTAACTAACTGTTCTTTGAATGGATTGTAGATTCTCTGTATGGGGGATGGGAAGGGGACCAAGTAAGACTGACTAAGGACCCAGGTAGGAGGAGGTAGTAGGTCCACAGGAGGAATGTACTTCTGATGGTTAATTAAACTGACATAGTAGCAAAATGCTTTCTAAATACCTATGAGTATAAATACCTATGTGTATACCCACAGACAAAAGCAGCTTCAGCCTTAATGAAAGGGGCCTGTCCTTACAATGAACAGTGGAGAATATAGAAAATAAGTGATTGATATGAGTCTATCCCCATGCAAGTTCTTTATACCACCTCTTCTAAGAATAAGGGAATGTTGTGAAGGAGATGACCAGAAGTATGTAAGAGCTGGAAGATAAGTCAAAGGGCTAAAATGAAAGGCCATTTCCTAGACTTGATGCAACTATAACTCACATCAACTGTAGTTACCTCCACCAAGACCAGGCCAAATACCTCGGCTCATTGGCTCATTGTCCATTTAGCCTCAGGCATTCCTGCAACAATTTATCTCAATCTAACTTGGTCCCCTTGATTGATCTCTGATATGTGAATGTCGACAAGGGTGGAGATGATTAGTTCATATATATTCATAATTTCATCCATAAGTACCCAGAGTGGACTTGATGTCTATCTTTGTAAATGTGTTTAGGGTCTCAACACTTAAGGGGAGAATGTTAGGTAGTTAAGTACATATTAATGGGCCAGGAGGCCATTGACAAATGACCTTTTCTTTTTTTTTTTCTTTTTTTTTTATTTCTTTTTTTTTTTTGAACATGAAATGCTTTTTTTTATAGCATGTTTTACAAGGGGAGGGGGTAAGAGGGTCCAGGT
>NW_021615183.1:0-3417 GCF_004785775.1 Grammomys surdaster
CTCCTCCTTCTTCTTTGTGGATGTAACCTCTATCTACCCCCCCACTCCCACCTCCCCACCCTCAAAACTCCCACCCCCTGGGGCGTCCAGCCTTCATGAGGTCAAGGATCTCATCTTCCACCTGTGCCCAGCAGGGCCCTCCACTCTTATATATTCAGCTAAGGCCCTGGATCCCTCCATAAGTGCTCCCAGGCTGGTGGTTTAGACCCTGGGAGCTGTGGTTGGTTGGTATTGTTGCTCTCCTCATGGGGCCACAAATCCTTTCAGCTCCTTCAGTCTTCACTCTAACTCCTCCATTGAGAACCCCATAATCACTTCAAAGGCTAGTTGTGAGCATCTGCCTCTGAATATGTCAGACTCTTGAAGACCTCTGAGGAGACATCCATATCAGGCTCTTATCAGCATGCACTTCCTGACTTCCACATCAGCATCTACCTTTGGTGACTGCACATGGGATGGATACTCAGGTGGAAAGGTCTTCAGACGGCCCCTCCTTCAGTTTTTGTCCCTCGCTTTGTCTCCATATTTGCTCCCTTGAGTATTTTGTTGCTCCTTCTAAGAAGGACCGAATCACCCCCACTTGGTCTTCATTCTTTATGGACTTCATGTGGCCTGTGAGTTGCATCTTGGGCATTTTAAGGTTCTGGGCTAATATCCAATAATCAGTGAGTGAATACCATGTGTGTTCTTTTGTGATTGGCTTACCTCACTCAGTATGATAATTTCTAGTTCCATCCATTTACCTAGGAACCTCTCAAATTCATTGTTTTTAATAGCTGAGTAATACTCCATTGTGTAAATATACCACATTTTTTTAATCCATTCCTCAGTTGAAGGACATCTGGGTTCTTTCCAGCTCCTGGCTATTATAAATAAGGCTGCTATGAACATAGTTGAGCATATGTCCTTGTTATATGTTCGAGCATCTTCTGGGTATATGCCTAGGAGTGGTATAGCTGGATCCTCGGGTAATGCTATGTCCAATTTTCTGAGGAACCGCCAGACTGATTTCCAAAGTGGTTGCACCATCTTGCAGTCCCACCAACAATGGAGGAGTGTTCCTCTTTCTCCACACCCTCGCCAGCATCTACTATCACCTGAGTTTTTAATCTTAGCCATTCTGACTGGTGTGAGATGGAATCTCAGGGTTGTTTTGATTTGCATTTCCCTGACGACTAAGGATGCCGAGCATTTCTTTAGGTGCTTCTCGGCCATTCGAGTTTCTTCTGTTGAAAATTCTTTGTTAAGCTCTATACCCCATTTTTTAATAGGGTAATTTGGTTGCCTGGAGTCTAATTTCTTGAGTTCTTTGTATATATTGGATATTAGCCCTCTATCAGATGAAGGATTGGTAAAGATCTTTTCCCAATTTGTTGGTTGTCGTTTTGTCCTATTGACAGTGTCCTTTGCCTTACAGAAACTTTGCAATTTTATGAAGTCCCATTTGTCAGTTCTCGATCTTAGAGCATATGCCATTGGAGTTCTGTTCAGGAACTTTTCCCCTGTGCCCAAGTATTCGAGGCTTTTCCCCACCTTCTCTTCTATTAGTTTCAGTGTATCTGGTTTTATGTGGAGGTCCTTTATCCACTTAGATTTGAGCTTTGTACAAGGGGATAAGAATGGATCAATTTTCATTCTTCTACATGTTGTCCTCCAGTTGAACCAGCACCATTTGTTGAAAATGCTGTCCTTTTTCCACTGGACAGTTTTAGCTCCTTTGTCAAAGATCAAGTGACCATAGGAGTGTGGGTTCATTTCTGGGTCTTCAATTCTATTCCATTGATCTTCCTGCCTGTCTCTGTACCAATACCAGGTAGTTTTTATCACTATTGCTCTGTAGTACAGCTTGAGGTCAGGGATGGTGATTCCTCCAGAAGTTCTTTTATTGTTGAGAATAGTTTTCGCTATCCTAGGTTTTTTGTTATTCCATATGAATTTGAGAATTTCCTTTTCTAACTCTGTGAAGAATTGAGTTGGGATTTTAATGGGGATTGCATTGAATCTGTAGATTGCTTTTGGCAAGATGGCCATTTTTATTATATTAATCCTGCCAATCCATGAGCATGGGAGATCTTTCCAATCTTCTGAGATCTTCTTCAATTTCTTTCTTCAGAGACTTGAAGTTCTTGTCATACAGGTCTTTCACTTGCTTGGTTAGATTCACACCAAGGTATTTTATATTATTTGCAACTATTGTGAAGGGTGTCATTTCCCTAATTTCTTTTTCAGTCTGTTTATCTTTCATGTAGAGGAAGGCTACTGATTTGTTTGAGTTGATTTTATAACCAGCCACTTTGCTGAAGTTGTTTATCAGGTTTAGGAGTTCTCGGTGGAAGTTTGGGGGTCACTTAAGTATACTATCATATCATCTGCAAATAGCGATATTTTGACTTCTTCCTTTCCTATTTGTATCCCTTTGACTTCTTTTTGTTGTCTAATTGCTCTGGCTAAGACTTCCAGTACTATATTGAATAGGTAGGGGGAGAGTGGGCAGCCTTGTCTAGTCCCTGATCTTAGTGGGATTGCTTCAAGTTTCTCTCCATTTAGCTTGATGTTGGCTACTGGTTTGCTGTAAATTGCTTTTACTATGTTTAGGTAGGGGCCTTGAATTCCTGATCTTTCCAAGACTTTTATCATGAAGGGATGTTGAATTTTGTCAAATGCTTTCTCAGCATCTAGTGAGATAATCATATGGTTTTTTTCTTTAAGTTTGTTTATATAGTGGATTACATTGATGGATTTCCGAATATTGAACCATCCCTGCATTCCTGGGATAAAACCTACTTGATCATGATGGATGATTGTTTTGATGTGGTCTTGGATTCGGTTTGCTAGAATTTTATTGAGTATTTTTGCATCGATGTTCATAAGGGAGATTGGTCTGAAGTTCTCTTTCTTTGTTGGGTCCTTGTGGGGTTTGGGAATGAGTGTAATTGTAGCTTCATAGAACGAATTGGGTAGTGTTCCTTCTGTCTCTATTTTGTGGAATAGTTTGAAGAGAATTGGTATTAGGTCTTCCTTGAAGGTCTGATAGAATTCAGCACTAAAACCATCTGGTCCTGGGCTTTTTTTAGTGGGGAGACTTTTAATGACTGCTGCTATTTCCTGAGGGGTTATGGGACTATTTAGATGGTTTATCTGCTCCTGGTTTAATTTTGGTACCTGGTATCTGTCTAGGAAATTGTCCATTTCATCCAGGTTTTCCAGTTTTGTTGAGTATAGGCCTTTGTAGTAGGATCTGATGATTTTTTGAATTTCTTCAGTTTCTGTTGTTATGTCTCCCTTTTCAGTTCTGATTTTATTAATTTGGATACTGTCTCTGTGCCCTCTGGTTAATCTGGCTAAGGGTTTATCTATCTTGTTGATTTTCTCAAAGAACCAACTCCTGGTTTTATTGATATTTTGTATTGTTCTTTC
>NW_021615184.1:0-3766 GCF_004785775.1 Grammomys surdaster
ACCTGGACAACACGCCAAGCATTGGCAGCGCTAGCCTCTGGGTTTGCATTGGCGCACACAGGCCCTGGGCAAGCGCAGTGAGTCCTAGGGCAGAATCATAAGGGGATTGTTGAATTCTCTTCCTGACCAATCTCGTAGCTGCATGCACACCTAATACAGAGCTCCACCCACAAGGTTCCTCCCTCTCGGGATTCTACATCACAAAGTCCTTAGGTTTTCTTATTGTCCCACCCGGCCTGCTGCACTTTAGTTGCTTAAACTCTGGAGGAAAGCAAGGCAAGTGCTACGGGAGGCGAAAGACAATTCACAGAGCTGAAACCTTCACGTCCTCCCAAAATTTACGTGACTTGTAGGAGGCCACTCAATACTGATAGGTAACAGTGAAAGCTCAAGGATATACCCGGTACTAGGTTTAGGTTGAGCAGTGGTACAGACCCATTTTACACAACAGGAGGCAGATTAAAGGGGTTACTCGCTGAAGTTAAAACAGCTAGTAAAGGGTGGAACCGGGATTCAACCCGCAGCTTTGAATTCCAGTAAGAAGACTCAACTCTCAATTCATTGTCTCCGTGACCAACTTGTCTACCCTGTTAACAAAGTCTCGGGAAATTATCCGAGAATTGGGAGATATATTGGAAGCACTAGCCAGGAAAAGAGAAGGCGCCCTGTTTGGTCATTGGGTAAACAATGAGTTCAAACCTGATGGCTGAAATCCAGATGTCTCTATGAGTCAGTACAGGAGGCAGACCAGAGCTTGGTTCCCCTCCTAGCTTAGAGCTGCTTGACACCTGGGGTGAGGGATTGGTTAAGCAGAAAAGATACCATCTTCTTTGTTTGAGATCCTTTCAACAATTTTTGGTCTCATTTCTTGCAACAGATCAGAGAGATCAAATGAAATGCAGAAACGTTATCCATAGGCCTTCTCTAAATGGTCCAAGGTTGGCAAGACCCATACCCCCTAAAAGCATAGCATATGCTTTCCAGGCAAATGCTGGGTCCAAAGCCTTGAGCGCACAGCAGTTGACAATGACAACGAGTATTTCCCTTCCTGCCAGCACATCCCTCTTGAAAATTAAGAACCAGTAAAGGATGGGTCCCATTTTTTTCACAGGTAACAAATAGGTCCCAGAACTCAAATTACAATTTTTTTCGACAGGGGCAACCAAACCCGTCAGCTTTATTTCTAGAATCCTCTGGATATGTTAGAGTATAAATATAAACTCATTTATGGATTACAATTATTATTAACTTTGAATGAACAGAGACATAGATGGAAAAGAAAACAAAGAAGAGGCACTGGTGTGCCTGGGGTGAGGACACATGGCACCAAGAGCACATTAGTGGTGGCTGCTCTCCCATTAGCTCCCAAGACAGCTCAGCCCTTCTGACCATTTCCCCAAAGTGAGTGGTGGAAGCAAAAGAGTGGGGAAGGGATTGGTTATATAGTTCAATGGTAGAACACTTGCTTCGTATGCACGAGGTCCTGAACAAAGATTTTAAAAAAAAATAATAATCTGCTGGCCCTTTTATGTGACATGGCCTGGTTTCCGTTGGTATGAAAACGTCTGTGACTTCTCATTTTCTCTCTTCTCATCCAGCAAAGACAAAGAAGGGAGGCCTCTGGCTTTCCATCCCCCTTCCCTTTCGTCTTTCTCAGCCCATCTTAGATGAAAACATTGATTCATGGATGCAAACATCTTATAATGACTCTGTCCTTTCAGGTGGAGGCATGAGAACTGACAAAGTGTAGAGATGTCTTCAGTATACCATACAGTATACCAGTCAGTTGCAGTTTGTCCAAGAACCTTTATTGGAAAAATGTCCCAGGGGTGAGATCACCAGCAGCTACAGGGGCTGCCAGGTGAGGGAGGGGAGCACCAGAGGCTCCATGGAAGACATTGGAATAGTGCAGCGTCTGCCTCTAGGCCCGGATGGGTCTTCTTACTCACTGGAGGTGGACAACACCGACTGAAACACCCCTCTCTGACGCCCAGAGGCAAGCTGTAGGGGCAGTTAGTTAATGCCAATAGTCCTGATGCAGGTGACATGGGACCCCTATCTGGGACCTAGTGGGATAGGGTTGAATAAGTGAGTCTCCCTTGGACCTGGGGGGATGGGAGGAGATGTTCCATTTGATATCCACTCCCAGGTCCAGGGGTACAGAGTCTACCAGACCTACATTCTGGCCCTGCTCACAGTGGAAAGAAGATGGATACCAGCCTGAGATTCTGGGAACATAATGCCTTGTGGGAGACACAAACAGATTACCTTCTTAGGCTTTCCCTGACCCCACCCCAACCCCATGTATTCATGCAGTGCATCCTATCTTCTGGTTCTGGTTCTTCTTTCACTCAAACGTCAATGGTGTTGATGGATGGAGACTTTTTCTGTAAGAGAGTAATTTCCCATCCTGAATTCCAGAAAGGTAAATGTGCCACCCTTGTCTTCTGGACTTCTTCATCCCAGACATTCCATGCACACACGTGTACACACACAGACACACACACATATGTGTATACACACACACACCCCTTTTTCTGCCTTTCACTGATTATCCTTCTGCACCCAAATCCCCCTTCTCACACTCACTGGTCCCACCCACATCACCTGTCGTGTCCCCACTGGCCTTCCCCGAGGACTCTGTTCAGGCCCCTTCCCCTTCTCCTTGGAATTGTTGTTGGAGTCATTGTCCTTGATGATGTCATACTGAAGGCAGAATAGCTCAATTACAGCTGAAAACACAACAATACCACCTGAGCCTTGATATTGACTCAAGGTTCTTGAAGCCTTGCAGACATCCATGCAACAAGAGAATCCTTGAATTCCTGGTGCCCACGCAACCCTCATCTCTGGGATTGCAGCAGGCTCTCCCCCTTAAACTTGTCCTGATTACCTCCCTTCACCTGCCTCCTTCACTGCTTTTTTTCTCTCCTTTCTCCGGACAGATGCCTTCACTACTTCCCACTATCTCAGACCCAAGTCCCTGCTTCCCCATGCAGTACTTACCAACCCACATGAGCAATACCACCACAATGATGACGACTTCTCCTGTCTGCAATGGCTGCTTTCTATCCAGACCCTCCACTGTAATATCACCTAAGAAGAGAGCCATTCTCTGGGTTACAAAGGACCCACTGGAGAGCTCTGTCACATACAGAAGGGAGATGCTAAAGGTTAGAGTCAGCCTGGGTCCATCATTGCCCTGAGCCTGGAGTTACAGGGTGGCCCTGCTCAGGGAGAAGCCTTTGGTGGGTAGCATTTGGAGATCAAAGTATGATTATAGAACTTGCTCAGATCATGCTGTGTCGGGTGTGATGTGACTTTGGGTAAAAGGATGCTTCAAAGCCCTTCCCCGAAAGGATTCATTAGCTCTGTCTCTATAGCTGGTCCCCTGCCTACCTGTTTTTCTTTCCTTCCCTGGCAGTAGAAGGAATTAAATCACCCTATTCGTCTCAGCTAGACAGTTGTTAGCCTTAAGCAAGTAAACAAGAAGTTAAAAGCCAGGGGAAAAGCCACTAACAGGCTCTTACCTGGGCTGGAGCTGTTGGAGGGCAGCCTGTCAGAACCCTTGAGAGTGCAGAAGTGCACACGGGGCCCTGGGGGGCTCTCTTCCCAGAGGCCAATGCTCCTGACCTGCACTGTGTAGTCACTGTCTTCAGCCAGGCCCCAAAGAGCACAGGCCCTGGTTATGGTGTTCACCTCCCGATTACACGCTGCCTGGGGCCATTCTGTCTCTGCAAGGAGATGTAGAGAAAGGAGGGCAGCC
>NW_021615185.1:0-1637 GCF_004785775.1 Grammomys surdaster
TATGAAACTGAAGCTAGGAGTAATTGCTGGCCCAGCCGTAGTCACACAGCTCTTGGAACATGGTCAAGTCTTGACATTCCCAACTAGTTTCACACTATATTCAACTTCCTGTTGTTCGTGTTCTGTGAAACACATCTTCCAGAAAGGCAGTCATGTGGGGGATACCATCTACTCCTGCACTCTCCTAGTGGCCTTTGGATTATAATGATTTTTATGAGCAATAAGCTAAAAAGTTGTATCATTCTCAAGTCTCTAATCCTGTTTTTCACTTTTTTTTTTATTGGATGATTTATTTACATTTCCTATGTTGTCCCCTTACCCCATCCCCTACCACCCCCTCGGAACCCCCAATCCCCTCGCCCTCCTCCTTCTTCTCTGTGGATGTAACCTCTATCTACACCCCCCACTCCCACCTCCCCACCCTCAAAATTCCCACCCCCTGGGGCATCCAGCCTTCATGAGGTCAAGGTTCTCTTCTTCCACCTATGCCCAGCAGGGCCTTCCACTTTTACATATTCAGCTGAAGCCCTGGATCCCCCCCTAAGTGCTCCCAGGCTGGTGGTTTAGACCCTGGGAGCTGTGGTTGGTTGGTATTGTTGCTCTCCTCATGGTGCCACAAACCCTTTCTGCTCCTTCAGTCTTCACTCTAACTCCTCCATTGAGAACCCCATAATCACTTCAATGGCTAGTTGTGAGCATCTGCCTCTGAATATGTCTGACTCTTGAAGGCCTCTGAGGAGATATCCATATCAGGCTCTTATCAGCATACACTTCCTGTCTTCCACATCAGCATCTACCTTTGGTGATTGCACATGGGATAGATACTCAGGTGGGGTGGTCTTGAGACGGCCCCTCCTTCAGTTTCTGTCCCTCACTTTGTCTCCATATTTGCTCCCTTGAGTATTTTGTTGCTCCTTCTAAGAAGGACCGAATCACCCTCACTTGGTCTTCCTTCTTTATGGGCTTCATGTGGCCTGTGAGTTGCATCTTGGGCATTTCAAGGTTCTAGGCTAATATCCAATAATCAGTGAGTGAATACCATGTGTCTTCTTTTGTGATTGGCTTACCTCACTCAGGATGATAATTTCTAGTTCCATCCATTTACCTAGGAAACTCTCGAATTCATTGTTTTTAATAGCTGAGTAATACTCCATTGTGTAAATATACCACATTTTTTGAATCCATTCCTCAGTTGAAGGACATCTGGGTTCTTTCCAGCTCCTGGCTGTTATAAATAAGGCTGCTATGAACATAGTTGAGCATATGTCCTTATTATATGTTCGAGCATCTTCTGGGTATATGCCTAGGAGTGGTATAGCTGGATCCTCGGGTAATGCTATGTCCAATTTTCTGAGGAACCGCCAGACTGATTTCCAAAGTGGTTGCACCATCTTGCAGTCCCACCAACAATGGAGGAGTGTTCCTCTTTCTCCACACCCTCGCCAGCATCTACTATCACCTGAGTTTTTAATCTTAGCCATTCTGACTGGTGTGAGATGGAATCTCAGGGTTGTTTTGATTTGTATTTCCCTGACGACTAAGGATGCTGAACATTTCTTTAGATGCTTCTCGGCCATTCGAGTTTCTTCCGTTGAAAATTCTTTGTTAAGCTCTATACCCCATTTTTTAATAGGGTA
>NW_021615186.1:0-2545 GCF_004785775.1 Grammomys surdaster
GAGTATTTTGTTGCTCCTTCTAAGAAGGACCGAATCACCCTCACTTGATCTTCCTTCTTTATGGGCTTCATGTGGCCTGTGAGTTGCATCTTGGGCATTTCAAGGTTCTAGGCTAATATCCAATAATCAGTGAGTGAATACCATGTGTCTTCTTTTGTGATTGGCTTACCTCACTCAGGATGATAATTTCTAGTTCCATCCATTTACCTAGGAACCTCTCGAATTCATTGTTTTTAATAGCTGAGTAATACTCCATTGTGTAAATATACCACATTTTTTGAATCCATTCCTCAGTTGAAGGACATCTGGGTTCTTTCCAGCTCCTGGCTATTATAAATAAGGCTGCTATGAACATAGTTGAGCATATGTCCTTGTTATATGTTCGAGCATCTTCTGGGTATATGCCTAGGAGTGGTATAGCTGGATCCTCGGGTAATGCTATGTCCAATTTTCTGAGGAACCGCCAGACTGATTTCCAAAGTGGTTGCACCATCTTGCAGTCCCACCAACAATGGAGGAGTGTTCCTCTTTCTCCACACCCTCGCCAGCATCTACTATCACCTGAGTTTTTAATCTTAGCCATTCTGACTGGTGTGAGATGGAATCTCAGGGTTGTTTTGATTTGCATTTCCCTGACGACTAAGGATGCTGAACATTTCTTTAGATGCTTCTCGGCCATTCGAGTTTCTTCCGTTGAAAATTCTTTGTTAAGCTCTATACCCCATTTTTTAATAGGGTAATTTGGTTGCCTGGAGTCTAATTTCTTGAGTTCTTTGTATATATTGGATATTAGCCCTCTATCAGATGAAGGATTGGTAAAGATCTTTTCCCAATTTGTTGGTTGTCGTTTTGTCCTATTGACAGTGTCCTTTGCCTTACAGAAACTTTGCAATTTTATGAAGTCCCATTTGTCAATTCTCGATCTTAGAGCATATGCCATTGGAGTTCTGTTCAGGAACTTTTCCCCTGTGCCCAAGTATTCGAGGCTTTTCCCCACCTTCTCTTCTATTAGTTTCAGTGTATCTGGTTTTATGTGGAGGTCCTTTATCCACTTAGATTTGAGCTTTGTACAAGGGGATAAGAATGGATCAATTTTCATTCTTCTACATGTTGTCCTCCAGTTGAACCAGCACCATTTGTTGAAAATGCTGTCCTTTTTCCACTGGACAGTTTTAGCTCCTTTGTCAAAGATCAAGTGACCATAGGAGTGTGGGTTCATTTCTGGGTCTTCAATTCTATTCCATTGATCTTCCTGCCTGTCTCTGTACCAATACCAGGTAGTTTTTATCACTATTGCTCTGTAGTACAGCTTGAGGTCAGGGATGGTAATTCCTCCAGAAGTTCTTTTATTGTTGAGAATAGTTTTCGCTATCCTGGGTTTTTTGTTATTCCATATGAATTTGAGAATTTCCTTTTCTAACTCTGTGAAGAATTGAGTTGGGATTTTAATGGGGATTGCATTGAATCTGTAGATTGCTTTTGGCAAGATGGCCATTTTTATTATATTAATCCTGCCAATCCATGAGCATGGGAGATCTTTCCATCTTCTGAGATCTTCTTCAATTTCTTTCTTCAGAGACTTGAAGTTCTTGTCATACAGGTCTTTCACTTGCTTGGTTAGATTCACACCAAGGTATTTTATATTATTTGCAACTATTGTGAAGGGTGTCATTTCCCTAATTTCTTTTTCAGTCTGTTTATCTTTCATGTAGAGGAAGGCTACTGATTTGTTTGAGTTGATTTTATAACCAGCCACTTTGCTGAAGTTGTTTATCAGGTTTAGGAGTTCTCTGGTGGAAGTTTGGGGGTCACTTAAGTATACTATCATATCATCTGCAAATAGCGATATTTTGACTTCTTCCTTTCCTATTTGTATCCCTTTGACTTCTTTTTGTTGTCTAATTGCTCTGGCTAGGACTTCCAGTACTATATTGAATAGGTAGGGGGAGAGTGGGCAGCCTTGTCTAGTCCCTGATCTTAGTGGGATTGCTTCAAGTTTCTCTCCATTTAGCTTGATGTTGGCTACTGGTTTGCTGTAAATTGCTTTTACTATGTTTAGGTAGGGGCCTTGAATTCCTGATCTTTCCAAGACTTTTATCATGAAGGGATGTTGAATTTTGTCAAATGCTTTCTCAGCATCTAGTGAGATGATCATGTGGTTTTTTTCTTTAAGTTTGTTTATATAGTGGATTACATTGATGGATTTCCGAATATTGAACCATCCCTGCATTCCTGGGATAAAACCTACTTGATCATGATGGATGATTGTTTTGATGTGGTCTTGGATTCGGTTTGCTAGAATTTTATTGAGTATTTTTGCATCGATGTTCATAAGGGAGATTGGTCTGAAGTTCTCTTTCTTTGTCGGGTCCTTGTGGGGTTTGGGTATGAGTGTAATTGTAGCTTCATAGAACGAATTGGGTAGTGTTCCTTCTGTCTCTATTTTGTGGAATAGTTTGAAGAGAATTGGTATTAGGTCTTCCTTGAAGGTCTGATAGAATTCAGCACTAAAACCATCTGGTCCTGGGCTTTTTTTAGTGGGGAG
>NW_021615187.1:0-16486 GCF_004785775.1 Grammomys surdaster
TGGCTTTAAAGTGTGAGGGCCTCTGGACATGCTTGCTCTCTAATTGTTCTGAAATGCTGATTATAAGTGGTAAGGAATCTTAAAAACTGTCTTTGTGAGGGTAAAAAGCTGCTAGAATAGGAGATGGACTCTTGTAGCATAACAGCAGGGAATTAAGTAATGTGGCCTTTGTTTTATCTAACCAGGAACTGTACAACTCTATTTTCAGTCTGCTTGTTCAGAAGTCCCAAGAAGAAAAAAGGGACACTTTGAAAAGTCATTACAGCTTCTGTTAAGAAGTTATAAAAAAAATCCGGGCATTGGTGGTACACGCCTTTAATCCCAGCACTTGGGAGGCAGAGGCAGGCAGATTTCTGAGTTCCAGGCCAGTCTGGTCTACAGAGCGAGTTCCAGTACAGCCAGGACTACACAGAGAAACCCTGTCTTGAACAAAAACAAAACAAAACAAAAAACAAAAACAAAGAAGTTATAAAAAGTTTCTTATGAAACTTATCTAAGGGGAAAAGCAGAAAGATCCTAAATGGGATCACTGGTATAATTGTAGGAATTCTTCTAGGATCATCATTAAACTTAAGAAGTCATCAATTTGTCTATATAGCATCACTACAGGACAGTACATCTTAGTGGATCTGCAGAGATCTGCTCCAAAGTGGTGTGCTATTACTTGTTGATTGTTTTATATGTTTAATAATAACAGGAAAAGCATATAAATAGCAGGACTTATAGCCTTTCTTAATAAGGTAGAACCTGTCACAGATTACATAATAGTATGAAGCAAGCCACCTCACAAAGATCACCTGCTAGTTATTACGTTGTCCCATTATGGGTCCTGACAACTTTGATCAAGGAAACTATAGAAGAAACAGACTACTTCATGTAATGCTTCCAGAGGATAACAATCCACCATGGCAGGGAGGACTGACAGCAAATACCATGGTGTTGAAGAGAAAGCTGAGAGTTCACATCCTCAATATCAGTCACTAAGGAGTGATAACTAGGGTGGCTTTTGTCAGTTATTTTGTTTCAGAGCCTACACCCAGTGTCATACTTTATTCAGTAATCTTCCTAAAACTACATATCCCAAAGCATTATGACCAAATGAGGATCCAGCTTCAAAAGTATTAGTCAATAGGAGACAAATTCATTCCAACCTATATAATCAGTCGTCTAATAACCTTGCACCTTTTAACTGGTTTTGCTATCAATGTAGAAAATATAGCTTTAATTTCTTGTTTCAGTTTACTGTTTATAAAACAGAGTCTCACCCTGCAGATGGGTCTTACTTCCATGTCTCCTGATATGGAAATTAGAATGGCATCAACTCACATAGTTCTTCCTGTCTGAGCCCCTGAGTGCTGGAGTGAAAGACCAATCCATTGTATCACTCTTGAAATAAACTTTCTACTGACATTCAAAAAGAATTTTTTTTTAAATTTGTGTCACCTGTGACTTCCTTGATTGAGCCAGCTCCTTCAGCTTCCACTGAAAGACTGATGTTTGTCTTCTGCATGCTGTGTCTTTGTGAATTGCCTCTCCATTTTGTTACTACCAGGCTCACAGATTTCATTTCTCATTTCGTTCAGATTGAGGATTCCTTACATTTTTATCTCTCTAGATGTAATGTTCACATCCTGCATTATCCTGATTATTTCCTTAGCTACTTACAGGAGTTCTCTTGTCTTTCATTCAGATTGTTCCTGACTTCTTTGAGTTCCTGTGCTTGTTTCTTCTTTATGTCCATTGACCCCATTGAATGGTGTTTGAATTGTATTTTGAGTTCTGTCTCTTGAGTTTGTTTCAAAATTCATTTTGTCATGAGCATTGGGATTGCATTAGTGATTTGGGGTAGAGATATTCTATCAACATTGTCAATGTGCTTTAGTTCCAGCCTGTCAGTTCTTTTGATGTGTGACATTAGATCAGCTGGCAGGATTTCTATATAGAATGTTATGCTTAAACTTTGATAATCTAGAATAGGAGGCAATATCTAGGTTATATCTTCCTAGTAGATCCAACTTTGTTCTAGGCAGATAGCACATATGTGGGGTGGTGTAGAGCAGATCCAGAGCATCCTGACAGCTATGCGGAAGTCTTCCAGTGACTGAGTGGGAAGAATAGATTAGAGAATACAGTGGAGAATTGTTTAGAGCAATTGCCTTGCCTGGGTAGAGTTAGAGATGAAACATAACCATAAGTACAGACATTGTAGTGGGGCTTGTGGAGTCACCATGCTCTCAAAGGCTTTAGAGACTTAAAAAACAACCACTCCTGAGGAACCTCCTATATTCATATGATCTGCATCTGTCTCCACAGTGGAGGGATTAAAGCCCTGAGTCTAGTCCCATCTTTTTTATTCATCACCAGTATTCATTATCACACATGTACATATGTGTAGGGTGCATGTGAATATGTGTTATTTTGACACTTTACAGTGAAATTCTGAAACAATGAAGAACATTGTAAGGCAGTTTTCTGACTTTTTGATTGTTTGTGTTTCCTTTTGTAAATTGTTAGGCTCCTTTCATTGTTGTGCCATGATAATTTTAGAAGCTCAGTAGGGTACAATATTGTCACCATGAAGTTAAACATTCTCTATGTCCTTGAGTTATAAGTGATCTTTCATTAGAAGTGGGTCCCATCGTATCCAAGCTAAAATGCTACCTAAATATCAGTCTTAATTGAGTGATCCTAAGGAAATCATTTCTAGAGTTCTCAATTTTTGTCTCTTCATCTACTGAGATGAGTACTGTTAGAAATCCAGGTCCTAACTGAAGAATGTTATATACAGAGAGAAATTCAGCATTTTGATCCTGTATTCATCAGTACGTAAAAAATTTGCCAAAAGCAAAGGATTCTCTGAGTGTAATTTGTTTATATATGCTGTTACACTCTCATTGAAAAGGAGAAAAAGTATTCTAGAAAAATCAAGAAAGTAGTCTTCTTTCAGCAAACTCAAAATAAGATAGCTACACAAACATATTTCCAACTGTAACAACAAAAATAACAGAAAGCAACAATCACTTTTCCTTAATCTCTCTCCTTTTTTTGTTTATTTTTGTAATTTAGTTTCGTTTTGTTTTCTGATAGAGGGTTTCTCTGTATAGCCTTGGCTGTCCTGGAACTCACTACGTAGTCCAGGCTGGCCTTGAACTGAGAAATCTGCCTGCCTCTATCTCTCAAGTGCTGGGATTAAAGGTGTGCACCAACACTGCTCAGCTTCTTTAATATCTCTTAACATCAATGAACTGAATTCTCAAATAAAAAGGTATTAACTATCAGACTGGATATGTAAACAGGACCCTGGATTTTGCTGCATACAGGAACTGTATCTCAGTGACAAAGACATCCCCTCAGAGTAAAAAGCTGGAAAAAAAATAGTAAACCAATGGCCCCAAGAAACAAGCTGAAGTAGCCATTCTAAAATTGAATAAATTTGACTTTCAACCGAAAGTTATCAAAAAAGATAAGGATAGAGGCTTCATACTGGCGAAAGGAAAAATCTGCCAAGATGAACTCTCAGTTCTTAACATCTATGCTCCAAATAAATGCAAGGACACCCACATTCATAAAAGAAACTTTACTAACATTCAAAGCACACGTTTTACCTAACACAATAATAGCGGGAGACTTCAACACCACACTCTCATCACTAGATAGGTCATGGAAACAGAACATAAACAGAGACACAGTGAAACTAGCCACAAGTTATGGACCAGATGGATTTAACAGATTCTATATTTAACATTTCATCCCAACAAAAGAAAAGAATATAGCTTCTTCTCAGTGTCTCATTGTTCCTTCTCCAAAACTGACCACATAATTAGACACAAAACAGGCCTCAACAAGTACAAGAAGATTGAAATAATCCTGTGTATCCTACCAGATCACCACGGCTAAGGCTGTTCTTCAATAACAACAAAAAGAACAGAAAGCCCAGATAGATACACATGGTAGCTGAATAATGCTCTATTCAACGAGTATTGCTAACTTGGTCAAGGAAGAAATAAAGAAATAAAGGAATTATAGCCTTTTTGTAGAGTTTAATGTAAATGAAGGTACAACATACCAAAACTTATGGGACACAGTGAATGCAGTGCTAAGAGGAAAACTCATAGCTCTGAGTGTCTCCAAAAGAAACTGCAGGGAGCATACAGTAGCAGTTTGACATCACAACTGAAAGCTCTAGAACAAAAAGAAGCGTATACCGCCAAGAGGAGTAGATGGCAGGAAATAATCAAAGTGAGGCCTGAAATCAACCAGGTAGAAAAAGAGCTATACATATAATCTACAAAAGCAGGAGCTCGTTCTTTAAGAAAATCAATATAGATAAACCCTTAGCCAGATTAACCAGAGGGATAGTCTGTATTCAAATACTGTCTGTTAGTCAGACACTATTCAAATTAACAAAATCAGAAATGAAAAAGGAGACATAACAACAGAAACCAAACAAATTCAAAACATCATAAAATCCTACTACAAAAGTGTATACTCAACAAAACTGGAAAATCTGAATGAAATGGACAATTTTCTAGACATATTCCAGGTACCAAAGTTAAATCAGGAACAGATAAAGAATCTAAACAGTCCCACAACCACTAAAGAAATAGAAGCAGTCATTAAAAGTTTCCAAATCCAAAAGTAAACAAATAAATAAATAAATGCCCAGGACCAGATGGGTTTTGTGCAGAATTCAATCAGACCTTCAATGAAGATCTAATACCAATAGTCTTCCAACTATTCCACAACATAGAAATAGAAGGAAAAATAATCTATTCATTCAATGAAGCCACAATTATGCTTATACCTAAATAACAGAAAGACCCAACAAAGAGAACTTCAGACCAGTTTGCCTTATGAATATTGATATGAAAATACTCAATAAAATTCTCACAATCTGAATCCAAGAAAACATCAAAATGATCATCCATCATGATCAAGCAGACTTCATTGCAGGGATGCAGGGATGGTTCAGTTTACCAAAATCCATCAATGTAATCCCCTATATAAACAAGGTCAGAGGGGGAAAAAAAAAAACATGGTCATCTCATTAGATGCTGAGAAAGCATTTGACAAATTTCAACACTTTTTCCTGTTAAAAGTCTTGGAAAAAATCAAGAATTCAAGGCCCATAACTATACAGATAAAGCAATATATGTCAAACCAAGAGCCAACAACAAACTAAATGAAGGGAAACTTGATGCAATCCCATTAAAGTCGGGGACTAGACACTATTTAAAATAGTACTTGAATTTCTAGCCAGAGCAATTAGAAAATAAAAGAAGGTCAATGGGATACAAATTGGAAAAGATGAAGTAAAAATATCACTAGTTTCAGATGACATGATAGTATACTTAAGTGATCCCAGAAATTCTACCAGATAATTCCTAAACTTGATAAACAACTTGAACAATATAGATGGATATAAATTTAACTCAAAAAAATCAATATCACTCCTCAGGTCAAAAGACAAACAGGCTAAGAAAATAATTAGTGAAATGACACCCATCACTGTGACAAATAACCTTGGTGTGACTAACCAATCAAGTGAAAGATCTGTGTGACAAGAACTTCACGTCTCTGATGAAAGAAATCAAAGTCCCAGAAGAAGCAAAGATCTCTCAAGCTCATGGATTGGCAGAATTAATATAGTAAAAATGGCCATCTTACTGAAAGCAATCTACAGATTCAATGTAATCCCTATCAAAAATCCAACTCAATTCTTCATAGAGTTAAAGAGAGCAATTTACAAATTCATTTAGAATAACGAAAAACCCAGGATAGCTACAACTATTCTCAACAATAAAAGAAAATCTGGGGGCATCACCATCCATGATCTCAAGCTGTATTACAGAGAAATAGTGATAAAAATTGTATGATATTGGTTCAAAGACCAGAATGTAGATCAATGGAATAGAATTGAAGACCCAGAAAGAAATCTACACACCTGTGGTCACTTGATCGCTGACAAAGAAACTAAAACTATCCAGTGGAAAGAGCATTTTCAACAAATGATTCTGGTTCAACTGGTGGTCAGCATGTACAAGAATGCCAATCAACCCTTCCTTATCTCCTTGTAGAAAGCTCAAGTCCAAGTTGATCAAGAACCTCGCCATAAAAAAGAATACACTGACACTGATAGAGAAGAAAGTGAGGAAGTGCCTTGAACACATGGGCACAGGGGAAAAGATCCTGAACAGAATACCAATGGCTTATATTCTAAGATCAAGAATTGACAAATGGGACCTTATAAAATTGCAAAACTTATATAAGGCAAAGGACACTGTCAATAGGACAAAATAGCCACCAATAGATTGGGAAAAGAGTGTCCAATCCTACAAAGTGTGGAGCAGAGAGTGAAGTCCATCCAGAGACTGTCCTACCTGGGGATCCATCCTATATACAGTCATCAATTCAGACACTTTTGTGCATGCCAAGAAGTGCCTACTGACAGGAGCCTGATATAGCTGTTTCCTGATAGGCTCTGCCAGAGTCTGAAAATACAGAGACAGATCCTTGCTGCCATGTGCATAGCATCCCCAATGGAGGAGACAGAGAAAGGACAGAAGGAACTGAAGGGGTTCTCAACCCCATATGAAGAACAACAATATCAACCAAACAAAAACCTCAGGAATAAACCACCAACCAAAAAGTACACATAGCTCCACCCTTATATGTAGTAGAGGATGGCCTTGTCAGGCATGGATTGGAGGAGAGGCTCTTGGTCCTGAGAAGGCTTGGTTGCCCACTGTAGGGGAATGCCAGGATGGGAAGGCAGGAGTGCGTGGGTGGGTGAGAGAGTACCTTCACAGAAGAAGGGAGAGGGGGGATGGGATAGGGGTTTCCTGATCAGAAACTGGGGAAAACAAGTTAACATTTGTAATGTAAATAAAGAAAATATCTAATGAAAAAAGAAACGATTTCTAGGACTGTTGTATCTGTTTTCTTTGTGTTTATTTTCTTGTTGTCTCTTGACTGTGAGTGTTTAGTCTGTGTGTATGTTGGTGAATCACACATGTGCAGGATCTGCAGACTCAGAGGAAAGAATACAATACTCTGCCATGAGAGCTGCCATTTGTGTGTTGTTATGGAACTCTAGTCATCTGGATGAAGACACAGTGCTCCTAACCAGTTATCCTCACTCCATCCCCTGTAGGTAGGTTAGAAATATATTAAGTACAATGGCGAAGAATGTGAATCTTTGTCTTGTTATGCTGTCAGTTTAGATCTGCACATTTCTTCCTGATGTGAAAAGAAGATTCACAAATAATACTCTTCATTATGTGGATATCTGTTTCACCTAATCTGACTTGTACTAGGAATTTTATAGTGAAGTTTTTGGAAGATTTCTGGATGAAACAATGGTCTTTATGAGATTTTATTCCTTAGGATTTGTAATCTAGAAGATTTTGCTGGCATTGTGGGTAGTATATTATGGTTCCCATTGTTCTCCATTCCTGTGTGGGATAGAGCTTTCCTGTGTTGTACATGAGTACTCTTGCATTCACTTTTTCCTCCCAAGAGCTGCCATATTACCTGAGTCCTCATGGAAAATTTATATCTGATTCTCTTGTGCACATTTTCATCTGTTTATTATCTAAGTTGGTTCTTGACTTAAATACATGTCTTAATGATTTACTACATTCAAATATACCTTAAACACTGTCAATAGTAGTAGCCACTTTTATAGAAATTAACACTAGAATTTGCACTTGTATTATTTCAGGGCTTGAAAATATTCCATATTCACCTGATTTTATTCTATAGGTAAGTATTTATTACTACTGTATGGTATTATAATGATTTTGGTGTCATCATTTTGGTGGTAAGGGATAGGACAAGAAAAATGGTATAAACTTACAGGCTGTTATAGCACTTAGATGTTAGAATAGCTAGGTACATCTGGGAATCCGGAAGCCAATCTCTGACAGACTTTCCTAGGCAATGCTAGATTAAAATGCCATGCAGTAATATAGAGTCCCAGTGTCTGAACACTACATGTAGCTATTTAAACTTTGACTAGGGTAAAAAGATTTGTTGTAACATGTGTTAGTAATAACTGGAAGGCTCGAAAGTGCAGAATAATGTCTATTCAGAAATAGTTGTATATTTGAGAAAATGTCAGTTCCAAGTTTTCAAGTAGATTCTGTGTATTCATGGTAAATTCATGGAGGAAGCATGTAAAACCATGGGTACACAGGTGAACATATATTGTCAGACAGATTGGTGTTTCAGCACAAGGGGCCAGGATCTAGGGAGAGTGAATGATGCTTCATTATACCTAGCATTCTAGAGAGCCTGTTTATCAGTTTGTATGCTACACCAGCATATCGAAGACCTTTTTATACACTGAGCAGTCTTTTGACTTCTCAGATTCTTCTTTAGAAATGTATAAAACCTAGTGATATTTTCTTGTATCTTTAAAATAGCTTATTAAGTGTATGATCATTTTGGAGTTTTTCTTGGGATATTTGTATTTTTTGAATTGAAGAATTATGTTTCTTGTAATTTTAGAATTCTTGCCTTACCTTATTAGACAGATTGAAAACATTCTGTGTCTTACATGCTCTATGTAAGTGCTCCTGCACTGTGATAAGTTAGTTTGAATGCTTGACACATCCTTGTCTCTCTTTTAAAAGTAAATGAATGATGACAGCTGTCTATAATTTTTGTAATGATAGGTTTAAGATCTTGGCTACTATCTTCATTAAACTAAGGGATGTTCCTTCTGTTTTCACAGTATACAGAAGTTTTCTAGTGATCCTCCGTGATATTTTGTCCCAGGCATTTTATAAGTATGTTGACATGGTTGTGAGCCTTCTCTCACTGTTCATATTTTGAGCCTTGTCTTGTTTGGTTTGTGCTTGTTGAAATCGTCTTGCATCTCTGGCATGAAATCAAGTTGAGTTCACTTTATGTCCTTTAGAGAGACACTTCTTTTAATGTATGGTGGTGCATATTGACTGTTACTTTTTTCTTTGTACATTTTAGAATTTAGGGGTGCATCTGTTTAGCCCTCTACAGTGTTTGCTAAAACACTGAGTGCATTGATTTCAGCATTTCCTTATTGTCTGGTCTAGTGTTATGACATTGAAAGCTTACTTGTTAACTTGTTTCTAGGAAATTATCATCTTCCTCATCAATTCTCATTAATTTTATATGATTTTCCACAGCAGTCCACCCTTCTGCTATTTCCAACTGTCAATCTCAACTTCTGATGCAGGGTCATAGAATGAAACTATTCATGTATCTGCTAAATACCAAGAGAAAAATATTTGACATGTGAGAATTATAAGATGAAGGTAGTACATAAAAATTGCTACATATGTGCTGATACCATGGTCATGAGAACTTTTCATAGTAATAATACCTCAACATTCAGAACAACTTCTTACATTTTTATTTATGTTTAAACACCTGTATGTTTGTGTATGTGTGGGTATTTATAGCAGGAGACCCATGTCAGTAATTCTTACTTTCATGTGGCACTACAACATATTTATCAGAGAGAATGTTTGTATTCCAATGCAACAGGCCACAAATGGAAAAGACATATACTTTACCTTCTGCATAGAACGAATTGGAATTTCATAAAAGGCTCAGATATTGTATTCTAGTGTGATTACTAATGAAACTCCATTCAATTTTATAAATCAGTCTTAGCACCCACTAGCTATTTGTCTTTGACTCTAGTCCCAGGAAGATAAGTTTTCAGTAATTACCCTGAGTGTTAGTGTTCTACAGCAGGTATACATATGTTCTGTGTTTGTGCCTGGCAATTTCTGAGGTTAGAAATAGTCCTCAGATTATACTCCTATCAAAACACAACTCATCGCATGGTGTCACATCTGTAGAAATGTTGTCAAGATACCTGGTATCATTTTGCTTTTAATAATTTTTTTTAATGGGGTTACCATTCTCTGTAATAGAGTCATATATTTTTCATCTTTGAATTTTTCAATCCTTAATGTGAAAGTTTAAGAATTCTAACCTTTGTTCCTCACACAGCAACTAGGAGAAGAAGAACAAAAAGAATGAGTGCTTCTCTGATAAACACTCCCCAGGTCAGTGTCCTGTCTACACTTCTTAAAAATCTGCTTTTTATTCAATCTGTTCAAAAGATTAGTTATCTATATATGTAATGTTATATAAGGGTTTCTTTTCTATGATCTTCATTTTCCTCTGTGATAATGAAAATTTAATATTTTTGTTTCATGTATATAACATCTTCATATTCCTACTGGATTTTATGTTGTGAGGAAGTAAAATTCCTATGGACTGGAGACCTGCTGGTCTCCAAGAGCATGTATTAAAAATAATTCTCAATGAACATATTGATGGGATTTTTCCTACATTCGATAAAGTTCTGTCCTTTTATATTAGTGTGGAAGTAAGATCTCTTGTGTCACATCAATTGTGTTTCATGGATGGTCAGATTTCCAGACAAAAGCTTGTGAATTTGGATATGGAAATATGTACAAATTCATATTGCTAAGCAATATGTGGAAAAGTAAATTTTGTAGGAGAGTAAAATTATAAGGGACCCAATGTGTTGAATCCTAATAGTAAATGTATCAGCTCTCTAGAGGCACAGATGATGGAATGAAATTATCTTTCTTTTTCCAACGATGTGATTGTGAGCTGACGCAGATTTCAGTATTCTGACAACTCTTTTTGACATTTTATGTCACACAGTAATTATTGAAGTGTTTACACCTGAAATCTGTTTGTCTCATGAGAGATACAGCCCCTGTGGTAAATTCTCAGTATAGAGATGGGTATTTTCCTTTCTTTTCGATTTCAATCTTTAGAAGCAGTGTAAGTCCTGTGCTCTTCATCTTCTCATTTCACCACATGAAAGACATTAGTGAGAATTTTCTATGGGACATTGCCTTGGTGCTGTGTACAAACCATCAATTTTCAAACATAAATTAATGTTCTTCCTAATTTTTTGTATTGGTTCTTTAGAAGGAAGAAGGCTTGATAGAACCTATGTTATTCTTCTTCAGCCAAATTATGCATTACATAAGTGAAGGGTTGTAGCAATGATTCTATTTTTCATTACAATATAATTTTCTTTATAAGTGTTTATCTGAATGTTTTTATGTACACTGAATATACATTATGCTCCTAAAACCCAGAGTGCAGCACCATACCCTGCTGACTGAAGTCAGACATAGTACTGAGCTACAATATGTTTAGAAAGAATTAAATTAGGTTTCTATGGAAAAACAGTAAGTAACTTTACCTCTTAGGCATTTTTTATGTACCAGGTTTACATTTTTGAGTCTCATTTGTAATAGAGACAGTATAAAATCAGTGCATTACAGTTTTCATGAACAAAGGAAGAATTATAGATCATACTTCTCTATGCAAGCTACAATTCTGATACATAAGTGGTCAAATTCTGAAGAAAATTAAATAAGGTTAAAATTAGATTGAAATTTTAAGTTGTTAATATTATTATGAATAATTATTAAATACTCATGAAGAGTTAGTATAATTCTCCTTCAATTTGAAAACAAAATGTGATGAAAGAAAATTATTCTGCTCCAGTGGAATTCATTGCTTCTTATGCCACTTGTTCAGACATACATATCTAATCCATCTGTAGTGAAAGACCATGTGGAATTTATGAAATTGTTTTTATATGTATTGATCATGCCAACTTATATAAAATATTAAACATTTCAATGCTGTCAAATACTCTTTATTCTACTTTATAGTTTTGAATATATTCTCATAAAATAACTTCCTAAAGCATTTTATTTTCTGCATCATATGGGATGTTGAATGTGTGCCCTGATGCTGCATCTCTATTCTGTTTTAAAAAAAAACTGATATTTAGTTCATCCATTAATTCTGCATTTTATATTCTACCAGTTTGTTGTACAAAGGATGTAACATTCTAAATTGTCCTCAGACTGTTAAAGAGATATGTTGTAATACAGACAAGTGAGATGCAGCTGCACACAGGAATAAGCAGGTGTCCATATTTCAGCAAGCCATGCACTGTAAAATTTGAAAGCATGTTTCTTGTCATCATAATTTGACAATTTATAATGTGGCACTAGGATTCTATTTGATATCAACCCATATTTTATAAAGTTACGTTACTGCATATCGACATCAATTGTATATGTTATATTCCGTAAATGATCACTGCTTTTGAAATAATTATATCATGCACTCTCAGAGAAACAGAGATACAAAGTCTTAGTGTTTTACAAAATATTTTTTACTAAAGTTAAAGTTCATTTTCTTCAAAATATATTGGTTACCTTTGCCTGAATGTATGCATATGTGCTGTTTATTCCTCCTGCCAGTAGTGTTCAGAAGAGATCATTGGATTTTAAAGAACTGGTTTTAACATTCCATTGTGTAGTATAGTGCATTGTGGGTGCTGAGAAACAAATATCATAATAGAGGACTTTAAAAGATATTCTACAAATCAAACTGCACACAAAATTTTCAAATGTAGTAATGGTGGCCAATCTTTCATTTACTGCTAATGTCTCAATAAATCAAAGAAAATTCATGAAGGTGAGAGCCTTTCTAAATGTGAGCATTATATTAAGTCATTGTATAGATTGTCTGTGGAAGAGCAGCAATTCACAACTTCAGACACTTCTCCATAGAACATTTTGAAAACATTTATGGTTTAATATTTTCTTCAATCTTTTGTATCACAAAGTATACCTTAATTAATTCTTTTTTAACAAAGGAATGATTTTGGTCCAGTATCAAATAGATAATTTTCCATTCCAGTGTCACTTAAACTTTAAGGATGTGGCTGTGGACTTCTCACTGGAGGAATGGGAATGTCTCGATTTTGCTCAGAGGGCATTTTACATGGATGTGATGTTGGAGAATTACAACAATCTCTTGTTTGTGGGTAAGAATGTATTTCTTCTTGACTTCCTGATTCTTTCTTTCAATGTTCCCACTTTGTGGTTATGGAAACTTGTCTACAGACCACCAAAAGAGGGAAAATCATAATTTTTCTGGTTAAAATCATAATGTTTCATAGTGTTTTCTTTACATTTCTGTGTTTTCTTTGGAAGAGTAATCAGTGCAATATCCTCTGATGTCTCTCCTTACCACTAATCTAGCTTGATTCAAGTCTTTCAAGTTCAAATTTTAAATATTCAGAACAAGGAATTATATTTCTATACATAAATTAGTTGCAGTATTTAAATCTTACTATTACTTTAAAATGTTCCCTCACTTATGACTTTAAAAACAGCAAAAGATTTCACGTGTATACAGAGCTGTTGTTATGGAGAAATTTTTTATTTACTGTTTGAAAATTGGTTTAGTTCTGAAACATGATTATTTATCCTTTCATTTAGGATGCTGAAATAAAACTATTTACTGGTTTTCATGTCAATGTCTGTTACATCATAAATTTATACCTGACCAAGGCTACATATTGTCACTATGAATCAAATTATAACTATAATATTAGACATACATTGTTTAGAGATCTACTTTTCAAATTTCATTACAGATTGATCACTTATTTGTCCTAGCTTCTGCAAAGTACAATTTTCTTTTTTTTTAATTCCTTATCTTATTTACATTTCAAATACTATCCCACTTCCAGGTTCCTCCTCTGTAAACCCTCTTTCCCTTGGTCCCTCCAACCTCCTTATTTGAGAGTGCTCTTCTACCCACCCCACAATGCCCTTGCACTGCACTAGGATTCACCTATGTTGGGCCACTGAGCATTCACAGTACCTAGGGCCCCCACTCTCATTGATGCCAGATATGGCAATCCTCTGCTGCATATGTAGCTGGTGACATGAGTCCCTCCATATGTAGTCTTTGCTTAGTGATTTTTATCCGTGGGAGGTCAGGGAAGTCTGGTTGATAGATATTGTTCTTCCTATGTGGTTGCAAATCCATTCAGGTCCTACAATCCTTCCTCTAACTCCCCTACTGGGGACCCATGCTCAGTTCAGTTGTTGGCTGCAAGTATTCATTTATGTTGTCCAGGTGCTGGCAGAGCCTCACAGGAGACAACAGTATCAGAGTCTTGTCAGCAAGCACTAAATTGTATCACCAGTGCTGTCTTTGTTTCTTGTCTGCATGTGGAATAGATCCCCAGATGCAGCAGTGTCTGGATGGACTATCCTTCAGTCTCTGGTCCACTCATTGCCCCTGTATTTCCTTTAAGCAGGAACAATTATGGGTTAATATTTTTGAATTGGGTAGCTGGCACAATATTAAAGTAAGTTGTAGAAGGTAATTGTTATTTCCTATCATCTGATATAGATCAGATTTGAGGTTCTTCTAAGGATCCATGTAATGATTAAAAGAAAATAAACTCTCTTGAGTGCATGAGTCCATGAGAATGTGTATTTTACCTAAAACTTCAGCAAACACTGGTCATGGAATCACTTGATCTTCATGTAAGTAATCTCTGACATCTCTAATTGCACTTTTTTCAGAAAATCATCGCATATGTCGAAAGAATGAGCAGGTCTTGGATCAAGACACACTGTACATTGTCCAGGAGCCTGTGAATATCCAAGAAAAATCTTCTAAATGCAATAAACTTAGCAATATGATTCATGAATCTACCCAAAGTACATATCATAAAACTCACAACAAAAATGCATCTCTTCAATTCCCAAATCTAAGAAGACCTAAAACTGGGAACACTGAAGAAGTTTATAAGTATAAAGAATGTGCAAACAGTTTAAATGTGTGTTCAATCATTAGTCTCAATCAAGGAATCCACATAGAAAGAAAAGAACACAATAGAAATACAAAATTTCATAAGATTTTTATCTCTAAACATAAACCATTGGTGAAACAAAATAATAGTGGAGTGAATCCTTACAAATGTAGTGAACCTGACAAATGCTTTACCCAGAGAGACAATCTACAATGTCAGCAGAGCATTTATCCAGGAAAGAAACCTCACAAATGTAGTGAATGTGAAAAATGTCTTACACAAGAATTCAATCTTAGCATCCATCAGAGAATTCATACAGGAGAGAAACCTTACAGATGCTGTGACTGTGACAAACGCTTTGCCACAAAAGACCAACTTAGTATTCATCAGTGATATCATACTGGAGAGAAACCTTATAAGTGTACTGAGTGTGAAAAATGCTTTACTGTACAAGGCATTCTGAGAATTCATCAGAGAATTCATACAGGAAAGAAACCTTACAAATGTAGTGAATGTGACAAATGCTTTACTGAAAAAGGCAGTCTGAGAAATCATCAGAGACTTCATTCAGGAGAGAAACCTTACAAATGTAGTGAATGTGACAAATGGTTTACTAAAAAAAAACAGTCTGAGAAGGCATCAGAGAATTCATTCAGGAGAGAAACCTTACAAATGTAGTTAATGTAATAAATGCTTTGCCGCACGATCTTATCTTAATATTCATCAAAGAATTCATACAGGAGAGAAACCTTACAAATGCACTAAATGTGACAAATGCTTTGCCCAACCATCGCATCTTAGTGTTCATCAGAGAATTCATTCAGGAGAGAAACCTTACAAATGTAGTGATTGTGGCAAATGTTTTACTAAAAAAGACTGTCTGAGAAGGCATCAGAGAATTCATTCTGGAGAGAAACCTTACAAATGTAGTGAATGTAACAAACGCTTTGCCTCACGATCTTATCTTAGTATTCATCAAAGAATTCATACAAGAGAGAAACGTTACAAATGTAGTGAATGTAACAAACACTTTGCCACACGGTCTTATCTTAGTATTCATCAAAGAATTCATACAGGAGAGAAACCTTACAAATGCACTCAATGTGACAAATGCTTTGCCCAACTTCGCATCTTAGTGTTCAAAAGAGAATTCATACAGGAGAAAAACCTTACAAATGTAGTGATTGTGGCAAATGTTTTACTGAAAAAGACAGTCTGAGAAGGCATCAGAGAATTCATTCTGGAGAGAAACCTTACAAATGTAGTGAATGTAACAAATGCTTTGCCTATCGATCTTGTCTTAGTATTCATCAAAGAATTCATACAGGAGAGAAACCTTACAAATGCACTCAATGTGACAAATGCTTTGCCCAACCATCGGATCTTCGTGGTCATCAGAGAATTCATACAGGAGAAAAACCTTACAAATGCCATGAATGTGATTAATAATTTACCCTTATAGTTAATGTGAGAAGGCATCAGAGAATTCATACATGAGATAATCCTTACAAATTTTGTGTATGTGGCAAATGCATTTCCCACAATGTCAGTCTGTGAAATTATCATCGATTTCATACAGTATAGAAACTTTATGAATGAAGTAAATGAGACAACCCTCTACCAAGAAATAGCATCTTAAAATTTATTAGAGAATACTAGATGGAGGAAAACTTTCAAATGTATTCAAAGTATAAATCTTTTACTTTTGGCTTATCTGTTAGAGTGTAACTGAGAATGCATACTGGTGAGAATATTAACACATGTAATGCATGTGAAAATATCTTTGACTTCATTTCAGGTCAGAGG
>NW_021615188.1:0-1583 GCF_004785775.1 Grammomys surdaster
TTGAGTGTCCTTTGCCTTACAAAAGCTTTGCAATTTTATGAGGTCTCTTTTGTCGATTCTTGATCTTAGAGCATAAGCCACTGGTGTTCTGTTCAGGAAAATTTAACCTGTGCTCACGTGTTTGAGGCTCTTCCCCACTTTCTCTTTGATTAGATTCAGTGTTTCTGGTTTTATGTGAAGGTCCTTGATCCACTTGGACTTGAGCTTTTTAAAGGGAGACAAGAATGGAGCAATTTGCATTCTTCTACATGCTGACCAACAGTTGAACCAGCACCATTTGTTGAAAATGAGGTCTTTTTTCCACTGAATGGTTTTAGCTTTTTTTTTTTTTTCAAAGATTGAGTGATCATAGGTGTGTGGTTCATTTCTGGATCTTCAATTCTATTCTATTCATCTACCTGTCTGTCTCTGTACCAATATCATGCAATTTTTATCACTATTGCTCTGTAGTACAGTTCAAAGTCAGGGATGGTGATTCTCCCAGAAGTTCTTTTATTGTTGAGAGTAGTTCTCGCTATCCTGGTTTTTTTGTTATTCCAAATGAATTTACAAATTGCTCTTTCTATCTCTATGAAGAATTGATTTGAAATTTTGATAGGGATTGCGTTGAATCTGTAGATTGCTTTTGTCAAGATGGCCATTTTTACTATATTAATCCTGCCAATCCATGAGCATGGGAGATCTTTCCACTTTCTGAGATCTTCTTCGATTTCTTTCTTCAGAGACTTGAAGTTCTTGTCATACAGATCTTTTACTTGCTTGGTTAGATTCACACCAAAATATTTTATATTGTTTTTGACTTTTGTGAAGGGTGTCATTTCCCTAATTTCTTTCTCAGCCTGTTTATCCTTAGAGTAGAGGAAGGGTACTGATTTATTTGAGTTGATTTTATATCCAGCCACTTTGCTGAAGTTGTTTATCAGGTTTAGGAGTTCTCTGGTGTAAGTTTTAGGGTCACTTTAGTATATTATCATGTCATCTGCAAATAGAGAAATTTTGACTTCTTCCTTTCCTAATTGTATCCCTTTGACTTCCTTTTGTTGTCTAATCGCTCTGGCTAGAACTTCCAGTACTATATTGAATAGGTACAGTGAGAGTGGATAGCCTTTTCTAGTCCTTGATCTTAGTGGGATTGCTTCAAGTTTCCATCCGGTTAGTTTAATGTTGGCTACTGGTTTGCTGTATATTGCTTTTACTATGTTTAAGTATATGTCTTTGTTGGTTTTTTTTTTCTTTTTTTTTTTTGGTTTTTCAAGACAGGGTTTCTCTGTGTAGCCCTGGCTATCCTAGAAGTCACTCTGTAGACCAGGCTGGCCTCGAACTCAGAAATCTGCCTGCCTCTGCCTCCGAACTGCTGGGATTAAAGGCATGCGCCATCACTGCCCGGATTAGGTATGTGTCTTGAATTCCTGTTCTGTCCAAGACTTTTACCATGAAGGATTGTTGAATTTTGTTAAGTTCTCAGCATCTAGCGAGATGATCATGTGTTTTTTTTTTTTCTTTGAGTTTGTTTATACAGTGGATTACTTGGATGGATTTCTGAATATTGAACCATTCCTGCATTCCTGGGATAAACCCTACTT
>NW_021615189.1:0-3344 GCF_004785775.1 Grammomys surdaster
GATATAATCAACATATAAACAATCATGTATCCTCTAATTTAGTAGATGTTGAAAGATTTGTTAATAAATACGGACAGATAAATTAACATGATCAGGAATTACTGCTGTAGGAAATTCATATTCTCCCTTTAGAATGCATTTGCCTTTCACTTTTAATTTGAATGCATGCACAAATAATAAAAAATGCATTGTAATATCAAAAATGGAAAAAGAAATCCAGAAACTTATGACTCCACCATACTAAAGTGATGAAATTTAGATCAACTCCCAAGTCTACTAAGGGCTACAGCTAGTCACTACTGCCCCCTGCTGGTTCTGAACACTCACTGGTAGTTCTAAAAACCTCTATTTATTATTAAATTAATTTTTTATTGGCTATCTTATTAACATTTCAGATGTTATACCCTTTCCCCATTTCCTTCCCATCCATAAACCCCCTATTTTATCCCCACTCCTCCTACTTCTATGAGGATGTACCCTCACACACCCACCAACAGACACCCTCCTCCCGGCCATTGAATTCCTCCACAATGTAGAATCCAGCATTCACAGAACCAAGGGCTTCCTCTCCCAACTGTGCCAGACAAGGCCATACTCTCCTACATATACAGCTGAAGCCATGGATCCTTTTTTATGTGCTCCCAGGCTGGTGGGTTAGACTCAGGGAGCTCTGGTTGGTTGGTATTGTTACTCTCCCCATGAGACCACCAACTCCTTCAGCTCCTTCAGTCTTCTCTCTAACTCCTCCATTGGGAACCCCTTGATCAGTTCAATGGTTAGCTGTGAGCATCCACCTCTGTATATGTCAGCCTCTGACAAACCTCTAAGAAGACAGCTTTTATCAGGCTCCTGTCAGCCTGCACTTTCCGGTATCTACAGCAGCATATGCCTTTGGTGACTGCACATGAGATGGATCCCCAGGTGGAACAGTCTCTGGGCGGCCCCTCCTTCAGTTTCTGTCCCACACTTTGTCTCCATATTTGCTCCAATGAGGATTTTGTTATTCCTTCTAAGAAGGACCGAAGCATTCACACTTTGGTCTTCCTTCTCCATGAGCTTCAGGTGGTCTGTGAATGTATCTTGGGTATCGCAAGCTTTTGGGCTAATATCCACAAATCAGTGAGTGCATACCATGTATGTTCTTTTACTGTCACTAGGACAAAACAGCAACCAACAGATTGGAAAAAGATCTTTACCAATTCTACATCTGATAGAAGGCTAATATCCAATATGTACAAAGAACACAAGAAATTAGACTCCAGACAACCAAATAACCCTATTTAAAAACAGGGTACAGAGCTAAACAAAGAATTCTCAACTGAGGAAAGTCGAATGGCCGAGAAGCACCTAAGCACATGTTCAACATCCTTAGTCATCAGGGAAATGGAAATCAAAACAACCCTGAGATTCCACCTCACACCAGTCAGAATGGCATAGATCAAAATCTCAGATGACAGCAGATGCTGGTGAGAATGTGGAGAAAGAGGAACACTCTTCCATTGTTGGCCGGATTGCATGCTGATACAACTACTCTAGAAATCAGTCTGGCAGTTCCTCAGAAAACAGGACATAACATTAGCTGAGGACCCAGCTATCCCACTCCTGGGCATATACCCAGAAGATACTCCAATATATAACAAGGACACATGCTCCACGATTTTCATAGCAGTCATAAATAATAGGGTGTAATATTATTTATAATACCCAGAAGCTGGAAGAAACCCAGATGTCCTTCAACAGAGGAATGGATACAGAATATGTGGTACATTTACACAATGGAGTACTACTCAGCTATTGAAAAAAAATGAATTCGTGAAATTCTTAGGCAAATGGATAAAACTAGAAAATATCATCCTGAGCACCCCTTGAGGGAAGGTTTTGTCTCGGCTCACACTACCATCTACTCATTGTGCCTCTTTCTCTGGCACAGTAATGCATTGCTGTGTCCTCAGCTCTCGGGCAGCTCATTTGAAGGTAGGCAGTGTTCTTGGAATCATGTCTAGAAATGGTGAAACCCTCCTTCATAGATGCAGCATATTCTGTTGTGTGATCTCTAAGATTGTCTCAAATAAAACCTACCCACTCCAGATTCTTCCCTGGAGCCCGGCGATGCCAGTGTATGTAATAGTTTCTCAATGTAAACCCCGATCCTTCACAGTAGAGTCTTTGAGATCCTCCTACCTGAATAAAATCACGTCCAGACTGCACCAGTTGTACTTAACAGTGAATACCTGAGAACACAACAGCATGTGTAAGAGATGGACACACACATACACACACGCACACTAAATCTCCCAATTCTCTTATGTTACCATTCAAAATCATCAATAAAGATCCAAGCTCTGTTGAAACTTCATGGTATATCCTCTGAACTAATCCAGTGAAAAACAGAAGGCGGCAGAGACCTTAAAAATGCTGGCCTCTCTGTCTCTGGGCTATAGGAACATCAGCTGTGATGTTGGTAGACAGCAAAGCCCATTATTTGCATATGCCTATCCCTTTCATTTCAAACCAATAAAATTACTGGGTGAAGGTTCGTGAGATTAACATCATTTAGAACAGGTTAATTAATATCATCTCTTGGTTACTTTAGTAGGTGCTGCAATGTATTTTCCTTTATATTTTAAAATTAGAACTAGTGTCTACCTCAGAAATCATGTGGTATTTAATTTCCACATAATTTTTAAGACTTATTAATGTTATGTAAGTGAGCACACTGTCACTATCTCCAGACACACCAATAATGGCCATCGGATTCCATTACAGATGATTGTTTGCCACCATGTGGTTGCTGGGAATTGAACTCAAGACCTCTGAAAGAGCACTCAGTGCTCTTAACCACCGAGCTAGCTCTCCAGCTGTCCACATGATTCTTAACTTCTCATCTTCACCATCCAGTTTGACTGCTCTCACATTCATCCTGTCCAATTAAGACATTTTCCTTGGTAAAATAGTAGTCTCCTCTCTTACCCTTTGGTGTTTCTAGGCAGGCTCCCTTCCAAGGAGCTCCAGGATGAGGAATGATGAGGTCATCCCACTCTGGCTCCTCAAAAGTCTTCCATATTTTAATGGTATAGCTAACAATTACTATTTTGAGGCACCAAACTATGTAACAAACACTGAGAAGTTCTTGCCCTGGACTCAATTACAACACATCCACTGATCAGCTCTTCTGAATTCCTAAAAGATTAAATATGAATTTTAGGATAGTTTTCTATTTCAGTAAAGAATGAGGTGTCAGTTCTGACTGTGGTTACACTGAATCTGTACTCAGTATGTATTAGATGTATTAGAATATATCAGTATGTATCTAATCTGGATCAGAATGATCATTTTCCCTATGT
>NW_021615190.1:0-6347 GCF_004785775.1 Grammomys surdaster
GTTCTAGAGTACCTATAGTTCTATAGCATGTTTAGATTGGATTTTTTTGAGGCAGATGTCTCTCCTAGGTCTTCCCTCCTCAGTTTCCTGAGTGCTGTGATTATAGGTGTGTTCCACCATGGCAGGTTGAAGTGAATTCTTAGTCTTACCCACTGATATGCTCATTATTACTTGTTTTGGAAAAGAAAAGTTTCTTTACAGACCCTGGAGATCAGGCTGTGTATCTGACCTCTAAGAGAAGATACACAGCCTGTGCTGGTCATCTTTGGATGAATGAATGAGGGATGATAAAAGTTTAATATTTGCCTTCTGACTTTTAGGAAAAATGCAAATAAAGTTAGTACTGCCTTCTGTACCCATTTGACAGTTTGGAGCATCACACAGGAACTGACTACTGAGGATTACTAGAGCATAGGTACTATGCTTTACCATGTCTTCTCCTTACCATAAGGAGAATGAGGTATTCACAGGACTGGGCAGGACTACATGACCTTGGGAAGCTGTCTGTTCTTCCTGAGTTACCATGTCCACTAGTCAGCAAGGAGGTATGTGAGACAAGCATCCTGAGTATCTCTGTTTAGACACAGTCAATGATGGGACCACTGTGACCTGAGGATTCCAGGAAAATGCTGCCATTGTTGTTGATGTTAGGGTGATAAATTTTGGTAGTGAAAGCAACCTTTCGGGGCTTGAAAGGATAATCTGTGGAGAAGTAGTTGGTCAGGAAAAAACACCTTCTTGGTTAAGACTGTCATTAGTCATCACCCACAGGCCCTTTGGAACACTGAACTGGAAGATCCTTCTCTCAGTTTCTTCTGTATCTGGTTTGGCCTGGCTGACCCCACGGGTGTGACTCTTGTATTTATTTTTTGCTCCTGGCTATTGTGGACTGTAGGTGTTACAGCTGGGTAGGACTTCGATTGCTTTTTTCTCTTGGCAGTTTGCATAGTGCCTTCTGATACTATGGAAATCATTCCTCCAGGAAGAGGCTTCCAGACCAGTCACAGCCTAGGTCCTTGGTCTGAATTGTATTGTACCTAGAGCAATAGGGTTTTTTTTGTCTTTCATTAAAACATTTTTATTGGATATATATATTTTTTAATGCTTCTGCTATCCCCTCTAGGATGTTTCCTTTCTTTCTTTTTTTTATGCCTTTGATTTTCTTTTCTTTTTTTACCCCATACCCCACCCACCCAGGAACCCCCAATCCCCTCACCCCTCCTCCTTCTTCTCTGTGGATGTAACCTCTATCTACCCCCCCCACTCCCACCACCCACCCTCAAAATTCCCACCCCCTGGGGCATCCAGCCTTCATGGGGTCAAGGTTCTCTTCTTCCACCTACGCCCAGCAGGGCCCTCCACTCTTACATATTCAACTGAAGCACTGGATCCCTCCCTAAATGCTCCCAGGCTGGTGGTTTAGACCCTGGGAGCTGTGGTTGGTTGGTATTTTTGCTCTCCTCATGGTGCTGCAAATCCTTTCAGCTCTCCTTCAGTCTTCACTCTAACTCCTCTATTGAGAACCCCATGATCAGTTCAATGGCTAGTTGTGAGCATCTGCCTCTGAGTATGTCAGACTCTTGAAGATCTCTGAGGAGATATCCATATCAGGCTCTTATCAGCATGCACTTCATGACTTCCACATCAGCCTCTACCTTTGGTGATTGCACATGGGATAGATACTCAGGTGGAGTGGTCTTGAAACGGCCCCTCCTTCAGTTCTGTCCCTCACTTTGTCTCCATATTTGCTTCCTTGAGTAATTTGTTGCTCCTTCTAAGAAGGACCGAATCACCCCCACTTGGTCTTCCTTCTTTATGGGCTTCATGTGGCCTGTGAGTTGCATCTTGGGCATTTCAAGGTTCTGGGCTAATATCCAATAATCAGTGAGTGAATACCATGTGTGTTCTTTTGTGATTGGCTTACCTCACTCAGGATGATAATTTCTAGTTCCATCCATTTACCTAGGAACCTCTTGAATTCATTGTTTTTAATAGCTGAGTAATACTTCATTGTGTAAATATACCACATTTTTTGAATCCATTCCTCAGTTGAAGGACATCTGGGTTCTTTCCAGCTCCTGGCTATTATAAATAAGGCTGCTATGAACATAGTTGAGCATATGTCCTTGTTATATGTTCGAACATCTTCTGGGTATATGCCTAGGAGTGGTATAGCTGGATCCTCAGGTAATGCTATGTCCAATTTTCTGAGGAACCACCAGACTGATTTCCAAAGTGGTTGCACCATCTTGCAGTCCCACCAACAATGGAGGAGTGTTCCTCTTTCTCCACACCCTTGCCAGCATCTACTATCACCTGAGTTTTTAATCTTAGCCATTCTGACTGGTGTGAGATGGAATCTCAGGGTTGTTTTGATTTGCATTTCCCTGATGACTAAGGATGCTGAACATTTCTTTAGGTGCTTCTCTGCCATTCGAGTTTCTTCCGTTGAAAATTCTTTGTTAAGCTCTATACCCCATTTTTTAATAGGGTAATTTGGTTGTCTGGAGTCTAATTTCTTGAGTTCTTTGTATATATTGGATATTAGCCCTCCATCAGATGAAGGATTGATAAAGATCTTTTCCCAATTTGTTGGTTGTCATTTTGTCCTATTGACAGTGTCCTTTGCCTTACAGAAACTTTGTAATTTTATGAAGTCCCATTTGTCAAATCTTGATCTTAGAGCATATGCCATTGGAGTTCTGTTCAGGAACTTTTCCCCTGTGCCCAAGTATTCGAGGCTCTTCCCCACTTTCTCTTCTATTAGTTTCAGTGTATCTGGTTTTATGTAGAGGTCTTTTATCCACTTAGACTTGAGCTTTGTACAAGGGGATAAGAATGGATCAATTTTCATTCTTCTACATGTTGTCCTCCAGTTGAACCAGCACCATTTGTTGAAAATGCTGTCCTTTTTCCACTGGACAGTTTTAGCTCCTTTGTCAAAGATCAAGTGACCATAGGAGTGTGGGTTCATTTCTGGGTCTTCAATTCTATTCCATTGATCTTCCTGCCTGTCTCTGTAGCAATACCAGGTAGTTTTTATCACTATTGCTCTGTAGTACAGCTTGAGGTCAGGGATGGTGATTCCTCCAGAAGTTCTTTTATTGTTGAGAATAGTTTTCGCTATCCTGGATTTTTTGTTATTCCATATGAATTTGAGAATTTCCTTTTCTAACTCTGTGAAGAATTGAGTTGGGATTTTAATGGGGATTGCATTGAATCTATAGATTGCTTTTGGCAAGATGGCCATTTTTATTATATTAATCCTGCCAATCCATGAGCATGGGAGATCTGTCCATCTTCTGAGATCTTCTTCAATTTCTTTCTTCAGAGACTTGAAGTTCTTCTCATACAGGTCTTTCACTTGCTTGGTTAGATTCACACCAAGGTATTTTATATTATTTGCAACTATTGTGAAGGGTGTCCTTTCCCTAATTTCTTTTTCAGTCTGTTTCTCTTTCATGTAGAGGAAGGCTACTGATTTGTTTGAGTTGATTTTATAACCAGCCACTTTGCTGAAGTTGTTTATGAGGTTTAGGAGTTCTCTGGTGGAAGCTTGGGGTTCACTTAAGTATACTATCATATCATCTGCAAATAGCGAGATTTTTACTTCTTCCTTTCCTATTTGCATCCCTTTGACTTCTTTTTGTTGTCTAATTGCTCTGGCTAGGACTTCCAGTACTATATTGAATAGGTAGAGGGAGAGTGGGCAGCCTTGTCTAGTCCCTGATCTTGGTGGGATTGCTTCAAGTTTCTCTCCATTTAGCTTGATGTTGGCTACTGGTTTGCTGTAAATTGCTTTTACTATGTTTAGGTAGGGGCCTTGAATTCCTGATCTTTCCTAGACTTTTATCATGAAGGGATGTTGAATTTTGTCAAATGCTTTCTCAGCATCTAGTGAGATGATCATGTGGTTTTTTTCTTTGAGTTTGTTTATATAGTGGATTATATTGATGGATTTCCGAATATTGAACCATCCCTGCATTCCTGGGATAAAACCTACTTGATCATGATGGATGATTGTTTTGATGTGTTCTTGGATTCGGTTTGCTAGAATCTTATTGAGTATTTTTGCATCGATGTTCATAAGGGAGATTGGTCTGAAGTTCTCTTTCTTTGTCGGGTCCTTGTGGGGTTTTGGTATGGGTGTAATTGTAGCTTCATAGAACGAATTGGTAGTGTTCTTTCGGTTTCTATTTCGTGGAATAGTTTGAAGAGAATTGGTATTAGGTATTCCTTGAAGGTCTGATAGAATTCAGCACTAAAACCATCTGGTCCTGGGCTTTTTTCAGTGGGGAGACTTTTAATGACTGCTGCTATTTCCTGAGGGGTTATGGGACTATTTAGGTGGTTTATCTGCTCCTGATTTAACTTTGGGACCTGGTATCTGTCTAGGAAATTGTCCATTTCATCCAGGTTTTCCAGTTTTGTTGAGTATAGGCCTTTGTAGTAGGATCTGATGATTTTTTGAATTTCTTCAGTTTCTGTTCTTATGTCTCCCTTGTCAGTTCTGATTTTATTAATTTGGATACTGTCTCTGTGCCCTCTGGTTAATCTGGCTAACGGTTTATCTATCTTGTTGATTTTCTCAAAGAACCAGCTCCTGGTTTTATTGATATTTTGTATTGTTCTTTCTGTTTCTATTTGGTTGATTTCAGCCCTGAGTTTGATTATTTCCTGCCTTCTACTCCTCCTGGGTGTATTTGCTTCTTTTTGTTCTAGACCTTTTAGTTGTGCAGTCAAGTTGTTAGTGTGTGCTCTTTCCAGTTTCTTTTTGTAGGCACTTAGAGCTATGAGTTTTCCTCTTATCACTGCCTTCATGGAGTCCCACAAGTTTTGGTATGATGTGTCCTCATTTTCATTGAATTCTAAAAAGTCTTTTATTTCTTTCTTTATTTCTTCCTTGACCAAGTCATCACTGAGTAGAGAGTTGTTCAGTTTCCATGTGCACGTGGGTTTTCCATTGGTTTTGTCATTATTAAAGACCAGTCTTATTCCGTGGTGATCTGATAAGATGCAAGGGATTATTTCAATCTTTTTGTATCTGTAGAGGGTTGTTTTGTGACCAATTATATGGTCTATTTTGGAGAAGGTACCATGAGGTGCTGAGAAAAAGGTATATTCTTTTGTTTTAGGATGAAATGTTCTATAGATGTCTGTTAAGTCCATTTGGTTCATAACTTCTCTTAATGTCAAAGTGTCTCGGTTTAGTTTCTGTTTCCATGATCTGTCCATTGCTGAGAGTGGGGTGTTGAAATCCCCCACTATTATTGTGTGAGGTGTAAAGTGTGTTTTGAGCTTTAGTAAAGTTTCTTTTATGTATGTAGGTGCCCTTGGATTTGGGGCATAGATGTTCAGAATTGAGAGTTCACCTTGGTAGATTTTTCCTTTGATAAGTATGAAGTGACCTTCCTTATCTTTTTTGATTAATTTTGGATGAATGTCGATTTTATTTGATATTAGAATGGCTACTCCAGCTTGTTTCTTGGGACCATTGGCTTGGAAAATTGTTTTCCACCCTTTTATTCTGAGGTAGTGTCTGTCTTTGTCACTGAGGTGTGTTTCCTGTATGCAGCAAAATTCTGGGTCTTGTTTGTGTATCCAGTCTGATAGTCTGTGTCTTTTTATTGGGGAATTGAGACCATCGATGTTAAGAGATATCAAGGAAAAATGATTGTGGCTTCTTGTTATTTTGTTATTAGAGGTAGAATTATGTTTGTATAGTTATCTTCTTTTGGGGTTGTTGGAAGATTACTTCCTTGCTTTTTCTAGGTTGTAGTTTCCCTCCTTGTGTTGGCGTTTTCCATCCATTATCCTTTGAAGTGCTGGGTTTGTGGGAAGATATTGTACAAATTTGGTTTTGTCATGGAATATCTTGTTTTCACCATCTATAGTGATTGAGAGTTTTGCTGGGTATAGTAATCTGGGCTGGCAATTGTGTTCTCTTAGGGTCTGTATGATGTCAGTCCAGGCTCTTCTGGCTTTTATAGTCTCTGGTGAGAAGTCTGGTGTAATTCCTATAGGTCTGCTTTTATATGTTACTTGACCTTTTTCCCTTACTGCTTTTAGTATTTTTCCTTTGTTTTGTGCATCTGATGTTTTGATTATTATGTGATGGGAGGTATTTCTTTTCTGGTCTAGTCTATTTGGTGTTCTGTAGGCTTCTTATATGTTTATGGGCATCTTGTTCTTTAGGTTAGGGAAGTTTTCCTCAATAATTTTGTTGAAGATATTTACTGGCCCTTTAAGTTGGGAATCTTCATTCTCATCTATACCTATTATCCTTAGGTTTGGTCTTCTCATTGTGTCCTGGATTTCCTGGATGTTTTGAGTTAGGAGTTTTTTGC
>NW_021615191.1:0-6343 GCF_004785775.1 Grammomys surdaster
TTTGCTGAAGTTGTTTATCAGGTTTAGGAGTTCTCTGGTGGAAGTTTTAGGGTCACTTAAGTATACTATCATATCATCTGCAAATAGTGAAATTTTGACTTCTTCCTTTCCTATTTTTATCCTTTTGACTTCCTTTTGTTGTCTAATTGCTCTGGCTAGGACTTCCAGTACTATATTGAATAGGTAGGGGGAGAGTGGGCAGCCTTGTCTAGTCCCTGATATTAGTGGGATTGCTTCAAGTTTCTCTCCATTTAGTTTGATGTTGGCTACTGGTACCACTCCTAGGCATATACCCAGAAGATGCTCGAACATATAACAAGGACATATGCTCAACTGTGTTCATAGCAGCCTTATTTATAATAGCCAGGAGCTGGAAAGAACCCAGATGTCCTTCAACTGAGGAATGGATTCAAAAAATGTGGTATATTTACACAATGGAGTATTACTCAGCTATTAAAAACAATGAATTCGACAGTTTCCTAGGTAAATGGATGGAACTAGAAATTATCATCCTGAGTGAGGTAAGCCAATCACAAAAGAACACACATGGTATTCACTCACTGATTATTGGATATTAGCCCAGAACCGTGAAATGCCCAAGATGCAACTCACAGGCCACATGAAGCTCATGAAGAAGGAAGACCAAGTGGGGGTGGTTCAGTCCTTCTTAGAAGGAGCAACAAAATATTCAAGGGAGCAAATATGGAGACAAAGTGAGGGACAGAAACTGAAGGAGGGGCCATCTGAAGACCATTCCAACTGAGTATCTATCCCATGTGCAGGCACCAAAGGTAGATGCTGATGTGGAAGTCAGGAAGTGCATGCTGATAAGAGCCTGATATGGATGTCTCCTCAGAGGTCTTCAAGAGTCTGACATACTCAGAGGCAGATGCTCACAACTAGCCATTTAACACAGTGAGACTGCTTTCAGACATCTAAATTACAGAACAGTAAGATAATCAATAAGAAGGTTCTAGCTACCAATTTTTTGGTAATTTGTAATAGCACAATAGAAACTATTATGAGAAGAGTACACAGCCAATTAAACAGGATAAGAGAGGTGGGTTTTCTGATATGGATATCTCCTCAGAGGTCTTCCAGAGTCTGACATACTCAGAGGCAGATGCTCACAACTAGCCATTGAACTGATCATGGGGTTCTCAATAGAGGAGTTAGAGTGAAGACTGAAGGAGCTGAAAGGATTTGCAGCACCATGAGGAGAGCAACAATACCAACCAACCACAGCTCCCAGGGTCTAAACCACCAGCCTGGGAGCACTTAGGGAGGGATCCAGCGCTTCAGTTGAATATGTAAGAGTGGAGGGCCCTGCTGTGCATAGATGGAAGAAGAGATCCTTGACCTCATGAAGGCTGGATGCCCCAGGGGGTGGGAATTTTGAGGGTGGGGAGGTGGGAGTGGGGGGGGATAGGTAGGGGTACATCTGCAGAGAAGAAGGAGGAGGGGTGAGGGGATGGGGGGGTCCCTGGGTGGGTGGGGGATGGGGTACAGGGACAACATATGAAATGTAAATAAAACATCCAATAAAAAAAAGAAAAAGAAAACTGAAATCTGTTTAAACTAGATGAGCTACTATACATAATATATGAAGAATTGTGTTACAGTATTTATGCAATTATGTTTTAGAAGTAATGATGGTGAAAAAATTAGAGGGAGAGAGCTTGCTAGAAAGGAGAGACTCAAGAACCTTGGACTTTAGACACTGTTGTGTGTGTGTATAAGTGTTCTAGTTAATATCTAAAGACAGATTGGAAATAGTGTTAGCTTAGAAAATTGACTTTTGAGTTCCTGGCCAGCCTGGGCTTCAGAGTGAGACCTTGTCTCAAAAACAAGTCCTTTGGTTGACTATTTGTCATTGATACCTGGAGGTTGGGGACATGGGTATTCAACTGTGGGGATTAGTGAGGTCACTGAGTGAGCAGATAAGTTACTATGTGATAGGACAGGGCTGTGGCTCCCGTCTGCCTTCCTTTTAGACTAGGAAGTTCACAGAACTTTAGAGAGGTATGGGAACATGAACTAATACTTCAGAGGTCTCCTGCTAGTATTTTAAGATGCTCTACAGTCCCTTGAAACAAGGATTTCAAGTTTGGCTTGGTTTTTGTTTTTTAGCCACTAGGAGGCACCATTATCAAACAGTTCTAGTGAGGAGATGCAAGCAAGGAACACAAGAATTCCAAGTCGCTGAAAATCTGTTTGCAATTTGTCAAGGCATCTAGAACTTATTTTGTTGTGTTTTCTCTCTCTCTCTCTCTCTCTCTCTCTCTCTCTCTCTCTCTCTCTCTCTCTCTCTCTCTCTCTCTCAGACACACACACACACACACACAGTGTTGCCCTATTGGCCTTAGACAGTCTGATCTTGAACTCACAGACCCATTTGTCTCCTGAGTTCAAGAATTAGACTTGCATACCACCATACTCAGCCTTGTAGAATATGTTTAGCAATTTGTAAGTTTAATGGACATGTTCAATAGTCCCAGTCCAAAAAAATCTATAATAACCCCAAATCCTAAAATTTTTTGAATGGCATAGTAAAAGCATAGGTGGGAAAATCTACACCTTACCTCATGTGATGGATAACAGTAAAATCATAGGCATATGAAAATATTGAGAAAACTGCCTTGAGGATATATATAGCCTTTTTATATAATGCATAAATGAATGTGTATCGTCCCTGTCCCTTCAGAAAAGGCCAGGCCTCACAGAAATGTGAGTTGAACACAACATAACAAGTTAAAATAAGACTAGGAACAAACCTTCATATTACAGCTGGATAAGACAACCCAGTAAAAGGAGAAAATGGTCTCCAAAGCAGGCAAGAGTCAGAGACAGCCCCGACTCCCACTATTAAGACTTCCTAAGAACACCAAGCTACACAACCATAACATATATTCACAGGCCTTGGGTCAGACACGTATAGGCACCCTGATAGCTGCTTCAGTCTCTGTGACGTCCTATAAATCCTAGTTAGTTGAGTCTGTGGACCATTGTCTTGTGGTGTCCTTGACCCCTCTGGCTCCCACAATCCTTCCTCTCCTTCTTTTGAGGAATTCCCCAAGCTCTGCCTAATGTTTAGCTCTGGCTCTCTCTGATGACAATTATGCTAGGCTCCCTTGTACAAGTATAGCAGAATATCATTAAGAATCCTTTTGATTGACTTCTTTTGCCAGCCATGTTTGCTTCTATCCTAGTTCTCTGAGCTATTCAGCCTCTGGTTTCTGACCCTCCAGGCAGTGTCAAGCATGGGCTCCCTCTCATGGCGTGGAACTTAATTTAGACAAGTCATTGGTTGGCCACTCCCACAAAGTCTGTGACACCTTTAACCCAGCCTATCTTGCAGGCAGGACAAATTGTAGGTCAAAGGTTTTATGACTGGGTTACAGATGACCAGTTCAGGCTCCACATCCCCCATTACTAGGAGTCTTCACTAGGATCATCGTCTTAGATTCCAGGGAGTTTCTATTGCCCTAGATTTGTACATTGCCCTCCTAAAATGCCCCCCAATTCAAGTCATTTCTCAATATTCTCTCCCTCCACCCCTGACCTGATCCTTCCTGTTCCCATGCCTACCTACCCCCAGTTCATCCTCAAAATCTATTCTATTCCCCCTTTCCAGGTAGATCCATGCATTCCCCTCTTGAGCCCTCCTTGTTACTTAACCTCTGTGAATCTGAACTGTAGCATGTTCATCCTTTACTTTAAAGCTAATATCCACTTGTAAGTGAGTATATACCATGATTGTCTTTCTGGCTCGGGGTTACCTCGTTCATAATGATTTTTTTATAGTTCCATTTTCCTGCAAATTTCATGATATTATTTTTTAACAGTTGAGTTGTACAAATGAACCATATTTTCTTTTTCCATTTTTTGGTTGTGGGACATTTCTGGCTATTATGAATAAAGCTGCCATGATGATGGTGCATCCTCTGGGTATATACCCAGGAGTGGTAGATCAATCCTCAATTTTCTGAGAAACAGCCCTATTGATTTCCAAAGTAGCTATACATGTTTTCACTCTCACCCACAATGGGAGAGTGTTCCCTTTGCTCCTCATCATTAGGAGCTGCCACTTGTGCATTTTATATTAGCCATTCTGACAGATGTAAGATAGAATCTCAAAGTAGTTTTGTTTTGTATTTTCCTGAATGGCTAAAGATGTTGAATATTTCTTCAAGTATTTCTCAGCCACTTGAGATTCCTCTATTGATCTATACCCCGTTTTTAATTGGAATATTTGGTTTGTTGATGTCTTGAGTTCTTTATATGTTTTGGATCTTAGCCCTCTGTCATATGTGGAGCTGGTGGAAATCTTTTCCCACACTGTAGGCTGCTATTTTGCCCTATTGACAGTGTCCTTTGCCTTACAGAAGCTTTTTAGTTTCCTGAGGTCCCATTTATTAATTGTCAATATTAGTATCTGCCCTATTGGTGTTCTGTTCATAAGCTTCCTTTGTTCACTTCTCTCAAAAGGCATCCTGGGATATGTATTTTTTTTTAAAGTATGGATATCTACCCTTATGGACTAATGAAGTGCAGAGCAGTAGAATGGGTTGGATTTTTTCAGCCTTCTCTCCATGGCCTTTCTCTTCCTTTGCAGTTCTGCCTGCTTGTGTCCACTTACTGCCACTTGAAGCCTTTTTTGGTATATTATCCCTTCTATGGTACACGAGAAGAAGCCCCTTCAGACACTTCCCCATCTTCAGCACCCACTCTTTTTCTTTTTAAGTTCTACCAAGAATTCAAATCCATAAAGCTATGAAAGGCCACACTGGGCAGCAGATGTACCAGGGCTCCCAGTTAGACAATACTAGCACTCCCTTTCTGTAGGAGCCTATTAAAGAGCACATGTGATAAAGTTCAGAAAATTAAAGAGTTTGTATTTTTTTTTTACTTCCTGGCATCCATATCAGCGTCTACCTTTGTTGACTGCACATGGGATGGATACCCTGGTGGAACAGTCTCCGGACAACCCCTCCTTCAGTTTCTGTCCTACACTTTGTCTCCATATTTGCTCCCATGAGTATTTTGTTACTCCTTCTAAGAAGGACCAAAGCACCCACACTTTGGTCTTCCTTCTTCATGAGCTTCATGTGGTCTATGAGTTGCATCTTGGGTATTGCGAGCTTTTGGGCTAATATCCAATTATCAGTGAGTGCTTACCATGTGTGTTCTTTTGTGACTGGGTTGCCTCACTTGGGGTGATATTTCCTAGTTCCATCAATTTGCCTAAGAATTTCTCAAATTCATTGTTTTTAATAGCTAAGTAATACTCCATTGTATAAATGTACCACATTTTCTGTATCCATTCCTCTGTTGAAGGACATCTGGGTTCTTTCCATCTGGGTATTATAAATAAGGCTGCTATGAACATAGTGGAGCATGTGTCCTTGTTATATGTTGGAGCATCTTCTGGGCCCAGGAGTGGTCTAGCTGGGTCCTCAGGTAATGCTATGTCCAATTTTCTGAGGAACCACCAGACTGATTTCCAGAGTGGTTGTACCAGCTTGCACTTGCCAACAATGGAAGAATGTTCCTCTTTCTCCACATCCTTGTCAGCATCTGCTATCAGCTGAGTTTTTAATCTTAGCCATTCTGACTGGTGTGAGATGGAATCTCAGGGTTGTTTTGATTTGCATTTCCCTGATGACTAAGGATATTGAACATTTCTTTAGGTGCTTCTCGGCCATTCGAGTTTCCTCAGTTGAGAATTCTTTGTTTAGCTCTGTACCCCATTTTTTAATAGGGTTATTTGGTTGTCTGGAGTCTAATTTCTTGAGTTCTTTGTATATATTGGATATTAGCCTTCTATCGGATGTAGGATTGGTAAAGATCTTTTCCCAAACTGTTGGTTGCCATTTTGTCCTATTGACAGTGTCCTTTGCCATCAACGTAATCCACTATATAAATAAACTCAAAGAAAAAACTACATGATCATCTCACTAGACGCTGAGAAAGCATTTGACAAAATTCAACATCCCTTCATGGTAAAAGTCTTGGAAAGATCAGGAATTCCAGGCCCATAGCTAAACATAGTAAAAGCAATATACAGCAAACCAGTAGCCAACATCAAACTAAATGGAGAAAAACTTGAAGCAATCCCACTAAAATTGGGACTAGACAAGGCTGCCCACTCTCACCCTTCCTATTCAGTATACTACTGGAAGTCCTAGCCAGAGCAATTAGACAACAAAAGGAAGTCAAAGGGATAAAAATAGGAAAGGAAGAAGGCAAAATTTCACTATTTGCAGATGATATGATAGTATACTTAAGTGACCCCCAAACTTCCACCAGAGAACTCCTAAACCTGATAAACAACTTCAGCAAA
>NW_021615192.1:0-4805 GCF_004785775.1 Grammomys surdaster
TACTTACACATTGATGGATGAAGCAGGTCACTGTGGCTTCTTTTAAACACACACACACACACACACACACACACACACACACACGTGACTTAAATGAATCCCAGCATTCTTCAACTGCAGTAAAATCTAAATTCTGTTTGCTAGTAATCGAACCATTTTGCTCACACAGTTCTGTAGTTGCTTACATCAGAACAACAACAAATAGAATCCTAAATACGTCAGGATTATTAAGAACCCAGTGGAGGGGGATGGAGAGATGTCTCAGTAGTTAAGAGCACTGGCTGCTTTCAGAAGTCCTGAGTTTAATTTTCAAGACTCTCATGGTGGCTGACAATTGTGTATAAGGGAATCTGATGCCCTCTCCTGGCATGCAGGTGTACATGCAGCATTGCACTCATAAATTTAATAAACAAAGAAAAAGAACACAGTGGAAGCTGGGCAGTGGTGGCCTGCAACTTTAATCCCAGCACTTGGGAGGCAGAGGCCGGTGGATCTCTGAATTCAAGCCAGCCTGGTCTACAGAGCTGATTCCGGGGCTATACACAGAATCCTTGTTTCAAAAAACAAAACAAAAAGAACATAGTGGAAACTATAATACTTTTACCACGTCAAGTCATTTGGAAATTTTTATAGATAAGTTATTAAAGGTTTTTTTTATCATCATGAAGATTTGTATTTAGTCCCATTGTCAGAGAGACAGAACCTATTTGGTCTTACTTCTGATTGAAGAAATACTGGATCATTAGGGGATTTTGTAATTTGTGGATATAAAAGAATATTGGGGGTGTTGTTTGCCTTCCCGGGAACTACGGCTCAGTCGGCGGAACTCGGGACTTGGCTGCTCAGTCCCTGGGGAGTCACATTGCGGTGTAGTTCATGGTCCCTGGGACTCAGTGGCGTGGCTCAGCAGTCCCGGGAACCACGATTGTAGCGGAGAGAGAGCCCCACGGACGGCCGGGGAGAGCGGGGAGCCAATGCTTCCAGCAGCTTCAGCTGAGTCCTCAGGACAGCCCATGAAGGATGATGGGGTGGGGGGGGGCAGACAGGAGAGTCTGCTTCTGCCCCTGCCACCAACCATGTCTTATCTTCTCAGCGGCGGAGAGGGGGAATGTGTTACAGCTCTTTGAAAAGTGTTACAGCTCTTTGAAGTGCCTCAGAGAGGCACTCGCTGGTTAGCGAAGAGGGGAAGGACCGCGACAGAAGCGCTCAGACACCGGGAAGAATCTCGCACACCTTTACTTTTGAGCTTGGCCTATATATACAGTTTTGGGGTGGGTTAAGGTCTGGCAGCAGGTAACCCCTATTGGCTTGGTCTGAGAGCTTGGGAATGCCTCATCTGCATGATGGTGCTACTCCTACATGATCAATGACCATGGACCTCTCTGTGGGAGGGACTGTGGAGAGCTGAAGCTGAGAGAGCCAGGTGTCTGGGAAGGCCCGAAGCACCTTCCGTCCCACTGGCCTTCTTCGGGCCAGGGTTCCGGGGTTCTAGGGCTCTTCTACCAGGCTTTCCGGCCTTTTTCTCATAGCTCACTGCCCCACAGTTGTTTGTTTTTTCAGGAACAGTGCTCCAGGACTCTGACAGTCCTAACATGGCTGTAGTTTCTCGACTGCCCTGGCAATAGCTCAAAATATGGTTCTAAAGGCAGATGATAACTGAAAATTCGAGAAAGGAATGACCAGGTGGATTGTCCAGGCTTTCCCAACTGCCCAGATTTAACTTATTCACAGAATCCCTCAGAGAGAACTTACCTCAGATTTGAAGTGATAAGGCTGTACTTACCAGGAAAAGTTTGCTAGGTGGTTTGAGTCAGCTGCCCTTCAAGGACTATCAAATTGGGGTGGTCATGAAGAGTTGGACAGGTAAGATGAAAATGGAAAGGACTAGTACAGGGTTCGATGACAAGAAGCACTTCACACCAGGGCTGTGGACTTTTGACTCCCCCTGAACACTAGTCACCCCAGCATGTGCTGACTCATTGAAATACACATTTATACAGATGCTCAGAGTTCCCTTCACATCTAGACTGCATTATTCCACCTTGTGCTGTGCAGTTGTTCATTTAACCATGTGATCTATGTGCTACACAGCACTTCATCTCAAGCCCTCCTCAGTCTCTTTCTTCCATACATGATTATCCCTGGGATGTCTCTCCAATAACTTTACAAAATTTAGATAGTTTATAAAGTAACCATTAAAGTTAAAAATCATCTATCTATAATTTTTCCTCAAAGACCCCAAAACTTGAAGCATGTATGCCCTTTGATTTCTAATATTACTTTTTAAAAAAAACATAATGTCTCAACTAGATATTTATGCCACCAAGTAAAACTTCTAGTGTCAGGAATTGGTTATATCTTTTTGAGTCACTAGCCAAAGGAGGTCTTATCAACCCACTCAAAAATCACACTCTATTTCCAAAATCTGATGGTAAGGCTCTATTGCTAGAGCTACTACTTAGTTATGTAAGAAACACAAAGACATCAAGATAATGCTCAACTGAAGTTTCACTGCTACTGACTAACATTCATGGTGCTAGAAGGTAGTCTTCATGCCATTGGAGGACAATGGCAAGCATCACCCAACTACAAGCCCTGCAACCTATAACCTGCAACCTCCCTGCAAGACATACTGGTACAATATTAGAACAAATGTCACTGGAGCAACCAAACACTTTTTAAAACTGGATTTAAGGCCCATCTCATGCAATGGAACCCATGCTTTTCATGGGTAGTAGCCAAGGACCGGATACTTAGATAGGTCAGGGAATTAGGGGAAAATCTAATATTATTAATCTGCTAAGAGAACATAGAAATAAATGACCCTATCTTAGTCAGGGTTTTATTTCTGTGAAGAGACACTATGACCATGGCAACTCATATAAAGGACAATATTTAATAGGGACTGGTTTAGAGTTTCAGAGATTTGGTCCATTATCATCACAACAGGAAGCATGGCAGCATGCTGGTAGACATGGTGCTGGAAAAGGAACTGAGAGTTTTCCATCTTGATCCACAGACAGAAGGAGGAAGACTGAGCCACACTAGCCTAGCTTGGGCATCTGAGACCTCAAAGTTAGCATCCACAGTGATACTTCCTCCAACAAGGCCATACCTCCTAATAGTGCCACTCCCTATAGGCCAAACATTCAAATACATGAATCTATGGGGCCATACCTGTTCAAACCACCAGATACCCCCCAATGACATGCTGCTATACCTATAGATCAATGTATCACTCTGCCCTTATCAGAGAAGCTTCTCCTTGCAATACATGGGAACTAACACATAGTGTGATTCCATATAGGAACCACAACACTAGTCTTTTTTTATTTCTTTTAAAGATGTCTTGCTATATAGCTCTACCTGGCCTGAAGCTTACTATTTAGAGAAAACTATTCCAAAATTGTCAATCCTCTTGCCTCTGCCTCCTCAGTGCTGTGTATTATTGGTATTCATCAACTCGTGTGACTTTTCTTTGATGCTTTTACCAGGTTCACAAGAAGTCAATGTCTGAAGCGCCAGAATAGCATGAGTCAGTGTCCTAGTTAGTGTTCTTGGGCTGTAAAGAGATGCCATGACTGTTAGTATTTTGTCTAAGCTCCACCCCACAGGTACCTGTCAACAGCCAGGTGTATCTAAGCTCTTCCCCACTGTTACCTGGCAACAGCCAGGTATGCCTGACTCACTATAAAAGGGGCTGCTTGCCCCCTCCTCACTCTCTTGCTCTTGCCTTCTTGCTCCAGCTCTGTTCTCTCTCTCCTTTCCCCTCTCTTCCCATTCCCTTACCTGCTCGCTCGCTCTCTCTCTCTCTCTCCCCCCCCCCCCCCCCCCCTCCCCCCCCCCCCCCCCCCCTCTCTCTCTCTCCTCATGTGCTCATCAACGGCCTCTACTTCTCTACTCCCCCTCCCCTTCTCCCTCTCCCTTATCTCTCCCTCTTCTCTCCTTCTCCCTCTCTCTCCCTTTCTCTGTCTCTACTATCCTCTTAACTCCCCTCTCCATGCCCTGAATAAACACCATTATTTACTATACTGATGTGTGGCTGGTCCCTCAGGGGGCAGGGATGCCTCAGCATAGGCCCATCAAGGCACCCCCTTTCCCCATACCTGACTCCACCTCCACCAAACATATCCCCTCTCTCTCTTTATCTCTTTATAAACACAACAATGACCACAGCAACTCATATAAGAGAAAGCATTTAATTGGGTCTGGCCTATAGTTTCATAAGTTTATCATTAAACCTACCATCACCGTTATCATCACGGCAGGGAAACATGGTGGTACACAATCAGACGTGATGCTGGAGATGTAGCTGAGAGTTCTGGCTCTTCAGACAGCAGGAAGAGAGATACTGGGCCTGGCTTGGGCTTTTGAAACCTCAGAACCCATCCCCAGTGATACACTTCCTCCAGCAAGTCTACACCTACTCCAGCAAGGTGACATCTCCAAACTCTTCTCAAGTTGTGTCACTCCCTGATGGCTAAGCATGCAACTGTATGAGCCTCTGTGGACCATTCTTATTCAAACCACAACAGTCAGGTTGTGTTTAACTCTCCAAACTTGTGTTTCTGCTTTAAGAGATGCATTAGCATCTCTTACAGTTCATATATAACTTTTACAATCTGCTTCTCAGCTTCTACTCCTCTCTCTCTTTCTTCTTCTTCTTCTTCTTCTTCTTCTTCTTCTTCTTCTTCTTCTTCTTCTTCTTCCTCCTCCTCTCCTCCTCCTCTCCTCCTCCTCCTCCTCCTCCTCCTCCTCCTCCTCCTCCTCCTCCTCCTTCTTCTTCTTCTTCTTCTTCTTCTTTC
>NW_021615193.1:0-1167 GCF_004785775.1 Grammomys surdaster
CCAAGCATCTCCATCATCTCCTGCAGCCTACAGTGGCAGGCAGCATCCCTGGGCAGCCATCACTTTACTATGGATGAACAGTGATGCTGAGTGCTTCGGCCAAGGTCAAGAGCTAGGAGAGGCTCACAAGTCCAGCCCCCTAAGTCCCTATGGCTGTGCTATACTTTCCATGCAGAAAGCAAGCTGACTTTCCTGGGAAGAGTGCCAGAGGTTCCATCCTCCCCACTGAGAATATACTGGAATACTAGAATAACAACTTTGGAGACGGAGGTCTCTCCAAACCATTTCAGGACCTGGCTACAGACCCAAAAGCCCACAGAAAGAAGCAACAGGGAATTCTTCCCGTTTTTTAACGAAAGAGAAAAAATTAGGGATGGGAATATGGGGTTTCTTTAAAAATTACATGATTGCTGGAAGTTAATTTGGTATTTCTTCGTCGGTTTGTAAGTTCTGTTTCCAATCACAAAAACAGACAGTTGAGGATGCCTAAATCACATTTCAGTGAATTAGCATCTTGTCCCAGAGAATCTATCTCACTCTGGACACAATGTAGAATCCAGACTATGGTACTGTGTGGCAGGAAGTACTCTTCCTCAGTACAAGAGCGAATTTGTCATGGTTACCTGAGATGACAGACTTCAAGTCCAGCAGAAGCCACAAAACACGTTTTTTTAAAAATGTCATTGAGGTTGGGGTGTACTGATTTCTACAGAGAAGGGATTGACCATACCCTGCCAGAGAGAGCCAGGGACTGGACAAAGGCCTCACCATCCTCTGCCATTCACATAAATTATGAGACCAAAGTTAGTTGACATACAAACAAATCTGCCAGTGATTTAAAGGTACACCATCTGGAAGGAAGGTCCCGACACAAGTCTGTACCCCAGCACCTGGGAGGTAAAGGCAAGAAGACCATACATTTAAGCACAACCTGGGCTGTAAAACAAAGCCACATCACAAAACACCAAAGATTAAATAAGAGAATGAATAAAGAAAAATAAAAGGAAGGTCCTGATTTTGTTCCAGAGACGTCGCCAACATGAGGAAATCCTGGCTGCAGGAGCTTCATGCCTTGTAGAAAATACAAAGCCAAGCATACAGCAGAGTCCCCCAGGATGGGGTTCCCCCTACCTGTCGATGATGACGGGGTCTGATGGGGTCTCATTC
>NW_021615194.1:0-1197 GCF_004785775.1 Grammomys surdaster
GCTTGACTATTTTTTTATGTGTTTTAATCTGGTTAGAGTTTAGTGAAGGTTTGTTTGTTTATTTGTCATTGTTTCATTTTTCTGTCATGGGTATTGTATTATGTTTTTTTTTCATTTTGGTTGGTTTATTCCTATATTTGTCTTTTGTTTGTTTGTTGAGAAAGAACTTAAAATTGAGTAGGTAAGGGATGGGCAGAGGATCTGGAACAACTTGAGGGAGGAAAAATAATGGTCAAATTTGTTTAAATCTGAATATTGTTTTAAATAATAAAAATGACAAAAATAAAATAAATACAAAAAAATTAAAAAATAAAAACAATAAAAATCATGGACCAGAACATGTATGAATACATTTTTTTTTGTTTTTCAAAATGCTCAAAGGTAGTATGGAGGGAGAAAGACAGAGACAGAGATAAAGAGACAGAAACAGAAAGACAGAAAGAGAAAGATTCATATAATTGAACATCATCAAGAAATAAATGTAGATACTATTAAGTTATTAAAAGTGTAGTAAAATCTCAAATTAATAATTCTACATGAAAAGGCTCACCATTGTGAATGGAAAATCTTGTGATTGATATTCCTCTGATAAAAGTGAACTACTGAGAGGAACACCCAGAGATTTCCAAGATTTCAGAAGCCACAGAAGGGAATAAATAGAAGAAACAATTTTAAAATGATGTGTATATTTGTGGTGTGTGTGTGTGTTTGTGTGTGTGTGCATGCACACACGCTCACTCTTATGTGCATGTAGGGCATGCACACAGATTAGTAAGTCCACCTGAAGATTTTAGAATAAATTAGAAGAATCATCTGTCTTTTTTGGCCTTACATTTCTCTCTGTATTGCTTTATGACAATTCCCTGGATTAAATTCAGATTGTCTGGCTTTTGAGGCAGGATGTAGATTCTCTGAGCCATCTTCTTGGCCCACGATTATTGTGAAGTCAGAGCTAGTGTAGTTTGACACAGTATGGCTGGCAATTTGTTCTTCTAGCACTAAGCATCCTGGACCACTGCCTTCATAATAGATCCATATTGGCAAGAACAGTGGCTACAGTTGACAGATAAAATGATGCCTGTCTAGCTAAGTTTTAAATTATAAAAGTGCTACCCTAATACTGCATGTGGCATATTTACATTTTAAGTGAATTTGTTATCTGAAATTAAAACTCCATGGCCATTACCTTTTTTTTTT
>NW_021615195.1:0-2736 GCF_004785775.1 Grammomys surdaster
GTAAGAATACACTGCAATGAGAGTATCTTTACAATTGGTTTCTTCAATACGTACTATAGTGCTTTTCTGCTGGAATCTACCAATGTACTTAGACATTCTTTATGAAACAATGAAAGATACATGGCCGGATGGTACAAGTGTGTCTGCTTTAAAACAAACACACTTCCTAACTGAAATGTCACATGTATCATGATTTAGGTTTTGTCAGCTCTCTTGTGTTTGTCTTTTTCTCTGGAATTAAGAATACACTGCAACGTCCTTATCTTTACACTAGGTTTCTCAATAAGTTCTGTAGTGCTCTTCTGCTGGAATTTAGCAACTTTCTTGGATATTCCATATGAACCAATGAAAGATACATGGCCGGATGGTACAAGTGTTTCTGTTTTAAACCAAATGCACTTCCTAACAGAAATGTCACATGTAACATGACATAAGTGTTTTCAGCTCTGTTTTACTTGCCTTTACCTCTGGAAGTAAGAATACACAGCAATGCCCTTATCGTTACACTAGGTTTGTTGAATATGTACTATAGTCGTTTTCTGCTGGAATCTAGCAACTTCCTTGCACATTCCATATGAAACAATGAAAGATACATGGCCGGATGTTACAATTGTTTCTGGATTAAACCAAGCACACTTCCTAACTGATATGTCACATGTAACATGACATAGGTGTTTTCAGCTCTGTTGTACTTCCCTTTAGCTCTAGAAGTAAGAATACACTGCAATATGCTTATCTTTACACTAGGTGTGTTCAATATGTTCTATTGTGCTTTTCTGCTGGAATAAGTAACTTACTTGGACTTTCTGTATGAAACATGAAAGATACATTGCCGGATGGTAGAAGTGTGTCTGCTTTAAACCAAGCACACTTCCTAACTGATATGTCACATGTAACATGACTTAGGTGTTTTCAGCTCTTTTTTACTTGCCTTTAGCTCTAGAAGTAAGAATACACTGCAATGCCCTTATCTTTACACTAGGTTTGTTTTTTATATTCTTTAGTGCTTTTCTGCTGGAATCTAGCAACTTACTTGGACATTCCATATGAAGCAATGAAAGATATATGGCCAGATGTTACAAGTGTTTCTGCTTTAAACCAAACACACTTCGTAACTGAAATGTCAAATGTATCATGATTTTGGTGTTTTCAGCTCTGTTGTACTTGCCTTTAGCTCTGTAAGAATACACTGCAATTCTTGTATCTTTACACTAGTTTTGTTGAATATGTTCTTTAGTGCTTTTCTGCTGGAATCTAGCAATGTACTTGGACATTCCATATGTAACAAGGATAGATACATGGCCGTATGGTACAAGTGTTTCTGCTTCAAACCAAACACACTTCCTAACTCAAATGTCACAAGTATCATGATTTAGGTGTTTTCAGCTCTGTTGTACTTGCCTCTAGCTCTGGAAGTAAGAATACACTGCAATGAGAGTATCTTTACAATTGGTTTGTTCAATACGTACTATAGTGCTTTTCGGCTGGAATCTACCAACGTACTTGGACATTCTTTATGAAACAATGAAAGATACATGGCCGGATGTTACAAGTGTGTCTGCTTTAAACCAAACACACTTCCTAACTGAAATGTCACATGTATCATGATTTAGGTTTTTTCAGCTCTCTTGTGTTTGCCTTTTTCTCTGGAATTAAGAATACACTGCAACGTCCTTATCTTTACACTTGGTTTCTCAATAAGTTCTGTAGTGCTCTTCTGCTGGAATTTAGCAACTTACTTGGACATTCCATATGAACCAATGAAAGATACATGGCCGGATGGTAGAAGTGTTTCTGTTTTAAACCAAATGCACTTCCTAACTGAAATGTCACATGTAACATGACATAGGTGTTTTCACCTCTGTTGTACTTGCCTTTACCTCTGGAAGTAAGAATACACTGCAATGCCCTTATCGTTACACTAGGTTTGTTGAATATGTACTATAGTGCTTTTCTGCTGGAATCTAGCAACTTCCTTGCACATTCCGTATGATACAATGAAAGATACATGGCCGGATGTTACAATTGTTTCTGGATTAAACCAAGCACACATCCTAACTGATATGTCACATGTAACATGACATAGGTGTTTTCAGCTCTGTTGTACTTTCCTTTACCTCTAGAAGTAAGAATACACTGCAATGCCCTTATCTTTACACTAGGTTTTTTTTTTTTTTATATTCTTTAGTGCTTTTCTGCTTTAATCTAGCAACTTACTTGGACATTCCATACGAAACAATGAAAGATATATGGCCAGATATTACAAGTGTTTCTGCTTTAAACCAAACACACTTCGTAACTGAAATGTCACATGTAACATGATTTAGGTGTTTTCCGTTCTGTTGTTCTTGCCTTTAGCTCTGGATGTAAGAATACACTGCGATGATTGAATCTTAGCAGTAGGTTTGTTCAATAAGTTGTATAGTTTTTTCCTGCAGGAATCTAGCAAATTACTTATCTTTACAGTAGGTTTGTTCAATACATTTTATAGGGGTTTTCTGCTGGAATCTAGCAACTTACTTGGACATTCCATATGAACCAATGAAAGATACATGGCCGGATGATACAAGTGTTTCTGTTTTAAACCAAACGCACTTCCTAACTGAAATGTCACATGTAACATGATTTAGGTGTTTTCAGCTCTGTTGTACTTGCCTTTAGCTCTAGAAGTAAGAATACACTGAACTGTCCTTATCTTTACACTAGGTTTGTTTTTTATGTTCTTTAGTGCTTTTC
>NW_021615196.1:0-1570 GCF_004785775.1 Grammomys surdaster
GTGTGTAACTAGGTGGACCTGTGATTAGCATTGCATTGCCCTCTCCATGCATTATTCATTTAATCAATACAAAGCAATATTTATCATTTCTCAACAAATTTGGTTCAATACCATTTGATCATATTAAATCAGAAACATTTGCTTGCATTCTAGTTCCATTTCCCTTGAACACTTTGTTTGATCATGTCATTATAAGGTCTCACCTGTCTTTAATGATAACATACAACAAACATATCCTCTTATTTTTTGATGCAATTTCCTAGCCAGTGTCTTTTGAAAAAGAATTGACATTAATATTCAGTTATCATTGAAATGTGTCTATTAATTTCAGTCATTTTGATGTGTTTTGCCAAGGTACATAAACTGTTTTTTTATTTCTTCTTTAACTATTGGTCTAGTTTGGTTAATGATTTGTCTGATAAAATACTCTTGCCAGAAGTAACTTAGGAACAGGAAGTGCTTATCTGGCTTACACTTTCAGGTCAATCATCTACCTACAGTTGAAGTCAGGGCAGGATCTCCAGAAAGAACTGAAGTGAAATCAGTTTACAAATCAGCTTAGTAATTTAATCACTGTCTAACAGTTAGTTTTCTCATACAGACCAGGTCCACATATTTATACTGTGGGCCCTACTACCTCAATGATCAATCAAGGCAATCACTCAAATACATAGCCACAAGCAAATCTGATGGGGGTATGGGAGTAATCTCTTAATTGCGGTCCTAATGTGACACTGGGATGTATCAAGTTGGCTGCTGAAACTAACTCATGCTGTTGTGCTTTTACAGATAATTTTTTTCTCAATTCTATTTTCTTGAACAGACTTAGTGGCCATTAATTCATTTTGCAAGTTTTTAAACTTATAAAGTTTTTTTGAATTTCTTCTTCATTTGTGACAAGCAGCACTGCTAGGTATAATACTTAGACTTACAGTGGTTTTATTTTTAAAACAAAAAATACAGGTGTCCAGCATTCCAGCCTTTTAAAATTGTTGATGTGTCTGTCATTCTATGAGGCCTTCCTTTATATTTGGCTCAGCGATTCTCTCTTACTGACTTCAATGGACTTTCTTAGTTTACACAGGCATGAGAAGGGAGAGAATAAGTATGTAGGCTACTGCTTTTTTGCCTTCACCTACATTTTCCTCCATTATACTTCTCAAGATTCTCCTAAGTAAGGAACAGTGCTATCTCCAATGTACATCATCCTTCTACATCATCAATTAACAATCAGGACAATATTTAAATGATGTATGCAAGGACAATATTATCTACATGATTCTTCATTAAGACTGTCTTCTCAGGTATTTACAGATTGTGTTCAGTTACCTTCTTACATTTTTCTTTTAAGGGTATTTTCTTTATTATTATCTGGTATATATGTGTGCATAGTGTTTGTGTGAATAAACAGATGTCACAGAATGTTAGTGAGGAGCTGAGAACAACTTTATGGTTTTAATCATTTCCTTGAAATTTATGCAGGTTACAGAACCTGAGATCTGATCATGAGGCTTATATGATACGGACTTTTATACATTGAGCCTTTAAAAAATTCCACTATTCCCTTTTG
>NW_021615197.1:0-1179 GCF_004785775.1 Grammomys surdaster
GCCCTAAGTGGAGAAAAAGGAAAACTTCTACCTGGGGAAAAGGAAAAACTCTATTCTATCTTCTATTCTAACTCTCTATTCTAACTCTGTTCTATATCTAACTAACTCCTCTCATCTCTTTGTCCTCAGTACTTATACATCTTACAGAGTACATGGCCACATGTTACAAAGTTCATCACAAGTTCACACCAAAATTCAAATCATAAATTGAAATAGTTTACAACAGAGAATGTTTACATGCATATCCATTAGGAGTAATTATGTGACTAAACATCCATCACCTGTCTAGCTCCACAGGCTCACTGAAGGTTAAAAATTATAACTAAGAAATTACTGAAGTTTTGTATAGATAAACCCTGGCAATATTTTCTTTTTTGTCCTAGCACCTATGATGAATCATGAGTTCTGTTTCAGTGACCTTTGGTCAATTGTTTTACAATCTGGAAAATGCTTAGAATGTGCTCTGAGCAGGAGAAAGTCTGGTTACTAGCTAAGGGCAGTTAACTGATGACACTTGGGAGACTGGCAGAGTTCTCATTGCAGTTTTGACTATCAGAAAGTGTCTTAATAGCAGTCTCACTATAAAAGAGCTTAATAATCATTGATCTAGCTGGGCAGTGGTGGTGCACGCCTTTAATCCCAGCACTTGGGAGGCAGAGGCAGGCAGATTTCTAAGTTCGAGGCCAGCCTGGTCTACTGAATGAGTTCCAGGACAGCCAGGGCTACACAGAGAAACCCTGTCTTGAAAAACCAAAAAAAAAAAATCATTGATCTAATTTTAGGAATTCTTATAGGATCATCATTAACACTTAAGAAGTCATCTATTTGTCTATATAGCATCACTACAAGACAGTACATCTTCGTGGGTCAGCAGAGATCTGCTCCAAAGGGATGTGCTATTGCTTAGTGATTGTTTAATAGTAATAATAGGAAAAGCACATTAATAGCAGGAATTTTTCCTTAAAATACATCTGCCACAGCCTTGCTGGATGGGACGCACTTGTTGCAGATTATATAATAATCCGAGGCAAGCAATTCAGAATGATCATCTGCTAATTATTAGCTTGTCCCATTATGGTTCCTGATACCTCCTAACCTGTGTTCCTCTGAACCCAACCCTCCTGCTGTAGCATCCTCCACAGCAGCTCCTAATGGACTGCATGCAGTCTCCTCTACCCT
>NW_021615198.1:0-2456 GCF_004785775.1 Grammomys surdaster
TCTGAACTCCATCATCCCTGAGGTCTGTACCTCCATCTGCAACTCAGGCAGATCCTGACCCTGGATCCCCGAGCTTGTTTATATCCTGGGAGATCTGCTATAACCAGAGACTTAGTTAAAACACCCATCCCAATAAACATACCAGCTGGCAATCCTACAGAATCCAGCATCAGTGGGATCTATACTCCTCTGCCTGATCTGAAGAGTTCTTCCAGTTTGCACATTCCTCTGCAAATGGGGTAGATCCTTCTCTTGTACCACAAAGCCTGCCTGTCTTCCATTAGATTTGTCCTAATCAGGGCCAAAGCAAGTCTGTCCTAACTAGGAAACAGAAGGATTGTTATAACCAGGGTGACAGGGAAGAAATAAAGAAAGACCTTCTATAATTCAATGAAAACAAAGACACAGCATTCCCAAATTTTTGGGACACAAGAAAAGCAGTGTTACGGGGAAACTGCAGAGCACTGAGTGCTTTCATCATGATTCTGGGGTCATCTTATCCCAGCAACCTTACAGCTTACCTGAAATCTCTACGACAAAAAGAAGCAAACCTATCTAAGAGGAGTAGATAGCAGGAAATACTCAACCTCAGGGCTGAAAATAACCAAATAGAAACAAAAAGATACAAAGAATCCACAAGAGCAAGAGCTGGTTCTGTCAGAAAATCAACAAGATAGATAAACCCTTAGCTACACTAAATAAAGGGCACTGAGACAGTACCCAAATTAACAAAATCTGAAAGGAAAAGGGAGACATAACAGTAGAAACAGGAAATTAAAAATTCATCATGTCTTACTAGAAAACCTTATACTCAACAAATCTGGAAAATCTAGAAGAAACAGGTGAGTTTATAGACAGATACTGCATACCCAACTTAAACCAAGATAAGGTCAACTATAGAAAGAGTCTGGTAAGCCCTATAGAAATAGAAGGAATCATTACAAAAAACTCCCAACAACAACAACAACAACAACAAAACCCAGCACAAATGAGGGCATTGATTCTCTGATCTGGAATGACTCATCTTTGAGACTTTAAAGACAGGTGGTTTTGGCTCCAAACTTAGCACTTCCAGATACCTCCAAACCTTTTCATGCACAGGCCTATGAAACAAAAATTACTGCAAAGGGTGTGGAACCACACCCTTTAGGCCCATGGCATCACAGTGTATTAGACCTGTCCAAATTATTGGACCCTGTATTGTCAGGCTGTCCACTTGTCTAAGAGCTGTGGTGGCTACCAGTTTGCTAGTGAAAGAAACAGAGAAGTTAACTCTCAGTTAGCACCTTATACTTACATTTAACCCTTGCAGTTGAGGCTCTTCTCAGAGGAACACCAGAACCCGGGCTCTTTAATGCATGTGTGAAACAGTAGTGGGTCCTACTTCATAATCTACCTAGAGTCGGGTTTGAAAACACCGCTGGCATCAATCTTGCCTTCCTCCTTGAATTCCTTGGTTTCAATGGTGAGGACATAGATTTAATGATTCCCTTGAGGCCAGAGATAACATGGCAGTGTGCTGTGAGGAGACAACAAGGCTGTTTGTGGAGGCCAGCATGAAGATATATGACCCATGGACCAAGCAGCAGTAGGTAGGATGCGTCTTATCCTACCAACCAAGGCTCCACATAACCCACAGGTGTGTTTTCCAACCCAATAATATTTAATTAAACAAACAGAACCCATGTTGCCAACATTTAAAAAGTGAATGATTTCATATTTATCCCTGCCAGCCCATCCCAAATCTTACCATGTGACCTCAGTTTCCCTTTCCCAGCCCTTCCCTCCTGCATTATAACTTCCTAACCCTGAGTTTGGAGGCCCACCCATGTGCTGGAATAACCACAAAGCAGACATGTTACTCATGGAGCGAGAGCAGGCTCTGGGGCACAAAAGGAGTGCTCATCAAGAGCTAGCTGCACACATAGACAAAAGGTGGCTCCAAGGATCTGGGTGGTCCTATTTAAAGGACCCGTAGGAACCGGAACACCAGCCTCTCACTCTAAGATGGGAGTATGAGGCTCTTAGAGAGCTAGGGGGCAGGAGTCCAGGCACCCTAGAGTCCCAAAGGATGGTTTCCTGGCCCAGTGGGAAAGCAGTGGTTTTGGTTCAGGGACCACAGAGACCACCTCACCTGGGTTCTTATTACTGGCCATCTGCTGGTTCTCAGAATCCAGTAGCCCCAGAGACGACCAAGCTTCTTCCTCAAGCTCCAGGTCTGGTTCCTTCCTTGGCCTATAAGATTTTCACAATAGAGATTTAAACGCTAGTACTGAATTCTAGGATCATGATCACCAAAAACTAAGACTGGCCTCATGAGTCAGGAAACAGATCATTACCTGGGTACATTTAAATAAATTTAAACAGAGAGATGATCCACTCATCCCTACCCAACTTCATCTGCATTCGGGTCTCTTCATAATATGATTCCAGTAAAGTGTCCTGCTGTCTTCTTA
>NW_021615199.1:0-1112 GCF_004785775.1 Grammomys surdaster
GATGGAGAGTGTATGTCAGAGAGTACAGGAGCTGTTTTAGCCCCCCCAAAAAAAAATCCTCCCTTGTAAAATACGGGGTAAAACTAACCAGTACAGGCCAGACCTTCTATACCAGGTTACAAATGTGTTATCATACCTTCTGTTTGGAAGATGGTGAGAAAGAGTGAACCACTGGCCCAGCAATTCTACATACAGTAGCCTCAGCATTTCCATCACACATGACACCAGGGAACCTGCAGACAGCAAGCTGCAACAGAATAGCTATGTTACAAGCCACAGAAGCCTCGCGGATGAGAGCCATGTCCTGGCTGAAAGGAAACAGCCTGTGTGGATGCTGCTAAGTAGAGGCTAAAGGGCTAAAAGGCTAAAGCACATTTCCTTTGCCCCAATGAAAAAGAAACACCTCCACTCACCATAAATTTTCTAGCACATCCATCATCTGTAACACAGATGAGAGGATGCAAAGATCATTCGGAGAGTGCAGAGCACTAGCCAACACTCTGGGAACCTACACAGACATGTACATGCTGGCACTTGGCAAGAGCGAGTTAATGTCCTGGAGCCAAAGCTGCCTCTCAGCATGTCCAAATGTGAAATCATAATAGAGACCCTGAGGGATTTAGTCAGGAGCCCTCCCCTCCACCATCAGATGGAATGGCAAAAATGCAGAATGCTGGGAGCCAGGACAATTTCATTTTCCCCCTAACCACGCAAAGAATTTGCATTTAAAATGAGCATCTCATCAGCCTTCCAAGACAGCTCACTGCTGGCTGCTAACATTAGCAAGGAAAAAAAGTGATCCTTCTGCTACTCAGTGTTTCTCATTGTTGCAACCAAATACCTGGTAGCCCTGTGGGCCACAGGACACTGCTACATGGTTGCATCTTACAAGGCAGGTACCAGAGCAACCATGGACGTGTAATCAGGTCAAATTACTACAAGGAAACAATACTGGCCCAGATCAGGCTTTACTTTCTCTACTATGTCAGAAGGACAAGTGAAGTTGCAGCAGGAAACAAAGCATATGAAAACCAAAGTGGAAGCCAACAGGAGAAAGAACCCCAATGCCTGTCATTCAGTCAGCAGCTGCAAGACAACCAGTACAGTGCAAA
>NW_021615200.1:0-2684 GCF_004785775.1 Grammomys surdaster
TGGATTACAGTGGCTTTGCCTTGTCTGTCCTGGGAACTTGCTCTGTATACTAGGCTGGCTTTGAACTCACGGGGAAGATCCAGCCTGCCCCTGCATGCCTCCAATCCCAGCACTCGGGAATCAGAGGCAGGTAAATCTTTAAGTTTGAGGACAGCCTTGTCTGCAATGTGGGTTCCAGGACAGCTAGTCCTACACAGAGAATCCCTACCTTGAAAAAAAAATTTTAAAGGTTTTTCTCCCTCTTTTAGTAGAATCGTCTCAACGCCCTTTATTTTGGCCGATCCTTTTTCCAGCGACTAGTAACGCCATTCCCATTATAAAACGAGTTCCCTTGAGTTTGTTTTCAGTTCGGCCTAACAATCTTTATTTTCCTCCAAGCGGAGCTGCTTTTCTCCGAGCCTCTTTCTGGACTACCTTTCCCTTGCTCTTCAGTTCGCAGCTCGGCAGACAGCTCTCTCATATCTCCATTGTCTCTAGGCGCTTTGCGCTCCTCAACTCTGAAGGGCCTGTAGAAACCAGGGCCATTAGAATCTCGCCATTGCTAGACTGTTGCTAGGGCGGTTGCCGTGGAGACTTCTGAGAGAACCAACCTTCAGTGTTCTAGTGACGGAATAAAGTTGGCGCCAGCGTCGCCCGGGGGTGCGTCACTGGACTGATGACTACTGATACTTCAGCTTTATTTATTTATTTTTTTCCATGGACTAATAATGATGACTATTGATTATTCATGTTCATTATTTTCAGATTTACCATTATCCACAAATGATGAATATTGAATATTCCTGTTCATTTATTTCTGACTTACTATTATTTATGACTGATGACTATTGATACCTCAGCTTTATTTATTTCTGATTTCCTATTAACTATGACTGATGAATTTTGGTTATTCATTTTCATTTACTTCTGTTTTACTATTATCTACGAATAGTTAATATTGATTATTCTGTTCATTTATTTCTGACTTACTATTATTTATGACTAATGACTTTTGATATTTCAGATTTATTAATTTCTGATTTCCCATGAACTGTTACTGATGACTATTGATTGTTGAAGTTCACTTATTTCTGATTTACTCTTATCCACGAATGGTGAATTTTGATTATTAATGTTCATTTATTTCTGACTTACTATTATCTATGACTAATGACTATTGATACTTCAGCTTTATTTATTTATGACTTCCCATGAACTATGACTGATGACTATTGATTAATCATGTCCATTTATTTCAGATTTACTATTATCCACGAATGGTGAATATTGATTATTCATGTTCATTTATTTCTGGCTTACCATTATCAATGACTGATGACTATTGATATTTCAGCTTTATATATTTCTGATTTACTATGAACTATGACGGATGACTATTGATTATTTATGTTCATAATTTTCAGATTTACCATTATCCACAAATGGTGAATATTGACTATTCCTGTTCATTTATTTCTGACTTACTATTATCTATGACTGATCACTATTGATACCTCAGCTTTAATTATTTCTGATTTCCATGAACTATGACTGATAACTATTGATTATTCATGTTCATTTATCATTTTCCATGAATGGTGAATATTGATTATTCATGTTCATTTATTTCTGATTTACTATTATACAAGAATCGTAAATATTGATAGTGTTCATTTATATCTGACTTATTGTTATTTCTCACTGATGACATTTGATACTTCAGTTTCATTTATTTCTAATTTACTATGAACTAGGACTGATGATTATCGATTATTCTCATTCATTTTTTTCATCTTTACCATTATTCACGAATGCTGAATATTGATTATCCCTGTTCTTTTGTTTCTGACTTATTATTATCTATGACTAACGACTATTGATATTTCAGCTTTACTTTTTTCTGCTCTACTATTAAGTATGACTGATGTCTATTGATTATTCATGTTCATTTATTTTTGACTTACTGTTTTTTATGATTGATGACTATTGATATTTCAGCTTTATTTATTTCTGATTTACTATTAAGTATGACTGATGACTATTGATTATTCATGTTCATTTATTTCTGACTTACTATTTTCTATGACTGATGACTATTGATATTTCGGCTTTATTTATTTCTTATTTACTATTAAGTATGCCTGATAACTATTGATTACTCATGTTCATTTATTTCTAATTATCTGTTATCCATGAATTCTGAATGTTGATTATTCATGTTCATTTATTTCTGACTTGCTATTATCTATGTCTGATGACTACTGATATTTCTGCTTTATTTATTTCTGATTCCTATTAACTATGACTGATAACTATTGTTTATTCATGTTCATTTATTTCTGATTAACTATTATCCACGAATTCTGAATGTTAATTATTCATGTTCATTTATTTCTGACTTACTATTATCTATTACTGATGACTATTGATATTTTAACTTTATTTTTTCCGGTTTACTATTAAATATTATTGATGACTATTGACTATTAATGTTCATTTATATCTGATTTCCTATTATCCACGAATGGTGAATATTGATTATTCCTGTTCATTTATTTCTGACTTCCTATTATCTATGACAGATGACTATTGATATTTCAGCTGTGTTTATTTCTGATTTCCTAATAACTATGACTGATGACTATTGATTTTGCATGTTTTTTTTTTCAGATTTACCGTTATCCACGAATGGTGAATATTGATTA
>NW_021615201.1:0-1603 GCF_004785775.1 Grammomys surdaster
CTTCCTTTATGACAATATTACACCCCAAACTGACAAATGGTTGGTAAATTGAACATTTACAAGGGACTAGGATGGCTGTGAGTTAGCCCAATGACGGGATTATTGTAGGTCCACTTCCCAGGGGCCCACCCAATGCAGCCGAAAAGGAGTGCGTGGTGCTGGGAGTGGGTGCAGCCTACATGGCCTAAGACAGGGCTCTCACCCTCCTTTCACCCACATCAGAGTCCCTTGACGTTGCCCATCGTCGACAGCCTAAAGCCTTCGACCATCGATGTGACTCATCTCACATCAGTGTTTTGGGGTTGTGAACTTGTCTAAGACCCCCCATAATTAGACATCCAAATTCAAAACTCACATAGTGGGATTGAACATAAGACGCCTTCTCTAACTAAACAGAGAAGGGGGAGATGCCAGAAGCCAGGACCCTCGCCCTTACCCTTACCCCCTACCTTTCCCCACCTGCACAATGTCCTCTGAAGCTTGGCAACTGCAAGATCCTGCTTAGCAACTGCAGATAGACTCAAAGCAGAGTACCATGTCTTCTTAAGAATAGCAGGGAGACCATAACTCAAGCAGTGTACCATATCTTCTGAAGAACTGCAGGTAGATCATAACTCAAGGCAGTGTACCATATAGACCATGACATGTTTCAAGGCACAGGCCAAGAAGATTTTGTACTTTTCCACCACCTGGACCTCTTACCCCCTCCCCTTGTAAAACATGCTATAAAAAAGCATTTCATGTTCAAAAAAAAAAAAAGAAATTAAAAAAAAAGAAAAAAAAAGAAAAATAAAAATATAAAGAGATATAGAATATGTTCTATGGATGTGTAGCCAGGTATAGGGGAAGGGGTTGCCTTAGCAGGCTCATGTTGAAGCATCCCTTCCCCCTGAGGGACAAGCCACAGGACCTTATAGAATAGAACAGAGTTTATTCAGGCCATGAGAAAGGACTTTAAGCCTGTAGTAGAGGCAGATAAAGGCAGAGTGAAAAGGGGGAGAAGGAGGGAGAGAGGGAAGGGGGGGAGAGAGAGAGAGAGAGAGAGATACAGGGAGACAGAGAGACAGAGAGACAGAGACAGACAGAGAGACACATTTCATAGAGGATCATCTAAAAATTGATTTATATCTTATCAAGTTTTAAATAGCTGTTAATTTTATACACACACATTCTCTCTCTCTCTCTCTCTCTCTCTCTCTCACACACACACACACACACATGCACATCTTCATCATAATTCTTTCCTTGTTCTCTTGCTCTATTATAAGAGTATCGCCTCAAAAATAGTTTATGGAATTTATCAGCGAATGTTTAGGTTGATAATATTTTGCTTTGTGGTAACTATTAAGTGTAAACTATGAATCTTTCTCAAATATACAACTCTCAGATTCGTCGTACAGTACCCAAACTTGTAGATTTACAAGGTGTATTGAATTTCTGAAGTTGGCAATGCAAAACTGAGAGTGAAATAATCTACCATGATACTATCAAATATACTATCAAAGTACTAGATAGGGAATTTAAGTGACAGTTTTTATGGGTAATCATGTTGGCCTTGTACAATTAATATATGTTTATTTACTAAAATACATGGTTACTAATA
>NW_021615202.1:0-7562 GCF_004785775.1 Grammomys surdaster
TACAGACAGCCTTGTTTAAATTCTGTGGGTCACAAGATGTGAATGTGTGAAAGAGACTTGTAAACAAGAGTATTTGAAGGGATTTTAAGGGAGCTGAAAGAGGTAGGTTGGAGAGGGAATGGCTGAAATGCATTATATATGGGTCTTACTTAGGGTTTACTTACTGTGAATAGAAACCATGACCAAGGCTACTCTTTAATCCCAGCCACGCCTTTAATCCCAGCACTTGGGAGGCAGAGGCAGGCAGATTTCTGAGTTCGAGGCCAGCCTGGTCTACAGAGTGGGTTCCAGGACAGCCCGGGCTATACAGAGAAACACTGTCTCAAAAAACCAACCAAACAAACAAACAAACAAAGAAAAAAAAAGAATACACTTTATAAACGAATGAAATTGCCAGAGAACAAATTAAAAACAAAAACAAAAAGCCAAAAAAAACTTAGACAAATGGGTGTGAGTTGGTTGTGAGTGATGGAAGACAATAAACTGGTTTACCAAGCTGGATCCCCTGGGAGATAGAGTGCTAACGAATAAAGTGTAAGCCGGGCAGTGGTGGCACAGGCCTTTAATCCCAACTCTTGGGAGGCAGGGGCAGGCAAATTTCTGAGTTCGAGGCCAGCCTGGTCTACCAAGTGAATTCCAGGAAAGCCAGGGCTATACAGAGAAGAAGCCGTGTCTCGAAAAACCAGAAGAAGAAGAGGATAAAAAGAAGAGGAGGAGGGGAAGAGGAGGAGAAGGAGGAGGGAGAAGAAGAAGAAGAGGGAGAGGAAGAAAAAGAAGAAACTGTAAACTAGAGGGAGGTCAGTCAACTGGAAAGATTCATTTCTGCTATCCTGCTGCTGCTTCACACAACAGAACCCAGGACAGCTTCACCAAGTACAGGGGCAGTCCTGTGCTCAGGATGGAAAGCACCTCCTGTCGCGGCCCTTCCCTTAACCACCACAAGGTGGTGCTCATCTCTTAGTCCTCTTGTGAGCCACAACTCCAGACAAGTTTGGTGGTTTCTCCATTTGTCCTGCAGAACAGCTTCAGCAAAAGGACCAGCAGATCCTACTCTTGCTGGAGGAGGAGATGATTTTCCGGGACATGACTGAGTGCAGCACTCCCTTGCCCTAGGACTGCTCCCCAGAGCACAGCCCAAGAGTACTCTTCCGCTCCAACACAGAGGAGGCTCTCAAAGGAGGACCTCTAATGAAAAGTGCAATAAGTGAAGGTACTTTACACACAGCATCGGCACCTCCTATGTGCACACTAATGTCCCCTGCCACTTTCTACTGTTAATAAATAAAGCACCAGTACAAAAAACTTTCCAATATCAGTGTAGTAAATTGTCAAGTAAACGTTATCCCTTAAGCCACTACACAAGATAAGAAATAAAATGCCTTTACCTGCTGTCTTAGTTAGGGTTATTGTTGCTATGAGAAAGCACCGTGGCCAAAAGCCAGTTGGGAGACGACGGTTTATTTGGTTTACACTTCCACATCACTACTCATCATCCTAGAAAGTCAGAACAGGATCCTAGAGGCAGGAGCTGATCAGAAGCTATGGCTGGGTGCTGCTTGCTGGCTTGCCCACAGACCGATCTTACGGAGGCATTTTCTCCGTTGAGGTTCCCTCCTCCCAAATAAGTTTAGTTTGTGTCAAGTTGACATAAAACTCCCTTTGCGTGTCTGCTGAGCCGTCCTACAAGCCCTCATCCCCATGCTTGCCCTGTGCTTTGTCCTTGGAGTCGCTGAACGTTTTGAACCATGGGTTGGATTTCTCCATATGACATGTCTGTCCTCTAGACCTTTCCATCACAGCTGGTTTCAGACTTGATGAATTTGATAATGTGTGTGCCTGTGGTGCTGATTCTTTCCCAGGGAAGCATCAGGTCCTAGGTTGTCCTTTTTGTGCAGAATAGGAACCGTGGGATAGAAGGCTGAATGCTGCAGGGGAGGGCTGTCCTCCTCTGTGTGCCAGTTTTCAAGATAATAAACTGGTTTGTGCGAGTCTCCTGCTAGGGCCTGCTCTACCTTGTACACATGTCATGAGGCTGCAGTTGTAGCTCAGATATAGAGCCCTACATACCAAGGGGCCTTGTGATCAGCCCAGCCCCAAAGTAAAATTCCTGTGGATTCGTGGGTTCCAGATCTCTGAGCAGGTTCCAGCCTCCTTTAAAGCTCAGTGTCCCCCACTTGCCAGTAGTACCCCTGTACTTCTAAATCTGTGGCATGGCCACAGTGCAGAGCTTGCTTCCTGGAGTTAAGGGATTCTTGGTTGTTTGCTAATCCATTCATTCCTTCAAAACTTCCGGTCTCCTTTAGTGAAAAATATTTTAAGACGGCAATCTAGATAACAGGGATAGTATAGTAGTTGCTGTGAGGTTTTAGTCAGTACTGTGTTGTCCTTTGAGAGTATTGATCTAATCAAATTACAAATGACAGGTTGCCTTTCTTCTCTTAGAACATTATCCCTTACACATGTCTGTCTCTTTTCCACATTCTTTCTCAAGGATACCTGTATTATAGAATTAAAATAGCCTCTAGTGGTTTGATAAGATGGCTTAGTTTAGGTAAAGGCACTTCCTGCAAAGCCTGATGACCTGAGTTTGATTCCCAGAAGCCACATAATAAAAGGGGCCTCCACACTATGTCCCTCCTCTTTAACACACATGGACCACCATACACACATGCACAGAGAGAGAGAGAGGGAGGGAGAGGGAGAGATAGAGAGGGAGAGATGGAGAGGAAGAGGGAGAGGAAGAGAGGGAGAGAGAGAGAGAGAGAGAGGCAGAGAAGAGAGAGAAATAAAAATAGTGTCCTAAGCCGGGTGGTGGTGGCGTACGCCTTTAATCCCAGCACTTGGGAGGCAGAGGCAGGTGGATTTCTGAGTTTGAGGCCAGCCTGGTTTACAGAGTGAGTTCCAGGACAGCCAGGGCTATACAGAGAAACCCTGTCTCAAAAAAACAAAACAAAACAAAACAAAAAAAGTTACAGTAAGGACACAGCAATGTCAAAATACTGTATACTGCCATCTCTGGGCTCTGTATGTGAAAGTTTGTATGAGTCAGTCAGTAACTTTGTGTCTGGACCTAAGTCCCATCCTCCACATGTTTCATTATTACATGTGTTCAGAAATCTTTACATTCCGACTCTTCTGGCCCCAGGCATCAAATAAGATTGCTAAGCTGTGCTTGCTGCTTTGTTTTGGATTTAATTTTCTTGCTTCTCCACTAGTGAAGCTGTGACTAATGGCCTAGTACCACTGAGTGGCTTCCTGGCCTTTTTTTATTTTCAATGCTAATAGGATTCAGAACTGTAAATACGCCTAAACTATATTGTTTTCTTGGCTCACCTCTCCTACAATTTTAAACATACCTGTTTGGGTTTTGTTGTTGTTGTTGTTGTTGTTGTTGTTGTTGTTGTTGTTGTTTAGGAGGTGAGAAAGAAGAGGGTGATGACAGCCAAGACCTTAGGAGAACAGAGTCAGATAGTGGCCTGAAAAAGGTAAGATTTTCTAGAGGAACACTCAGGCCCGTGAACCTGTGGCACCTCCTTTTAGTTCATTGCCTTTTTCCCATGATCTGCCTCAGATACTGGGCTTGTCAATTGTAATGGAATTCTGTTTTCTAGGGAAAGCACATTCTTAGAGCAAACCATATAGTTGATAGGCCCACATTATTGGCACTTTGGGCCACCTGTCCTTTTTACAGACCCAATTCCACTCTGCCTTGGCAGGACCAGTTTCATTAAACGGCCTGGTTGGACCCCAACCCTTCTCGATCCTATTCCAGTGACTTTTTTAGTAAACACTAGTTCAACTTCTCTTCATACCCTCTAGGGGGATGCCATGGTAGAAAAGAAAGAAAGCCAGAAGTACAATGTGACTTTTCAAAGTTACATCGAGTTTAGTTTTTACATCAAAATTTTCATTTTTTAAATGCATTTTTATTGTTGTTTTATAGGGTGGAAATGCTAACCTGGTATTTATGCTTAAAAGAAACAGTGAGGTAAGGATTCTATGAGCTACTTAGAATATTTATTGGATTAAGAATTTTTTTTCCTGTTACAACTATCTTGTGACTATAAAATGTATAACTGAGAGTATAATTGTCCATTCTCTTGTCCATCCTTAAGCCTCTGTCCTAATGTTTTTCCAGAGTATTCTATACTGTGAATAAAGAATTCTCTGAGTCACTCTTCTATTTTACTTTGTAGGTAGTGGTGGAGGTGATGGTGGTACTGTGGTTGATTTTTTTGGTTGGCTGACTTGGTTTGGTTTTATTGAGGCAGAGTGTCATTTTATAGCTCTGGTTGTTGTGGAGTTCACTATGTAGACCAGGCTGACCTCAGAGATCTGCCCTCCTCTGCCTCCTAAGTACTGGGATTAAAGGTGTGTGCCACCACTGAACGAGAAAGAAGACTTTTTTATGATGCCTTTTGCTTTGGTCCAACTTTGTCTATACAAGAGCTGGGGAGCCCCATGGCATCACTATGTGCTCACTGGGAAGAATTTGTAGCAGCTTTTCCTGTAATATGAAGATCCCAGGGACCATAAATCTAGGATATGAGAGTTAAACTTTAAACGAATTCTCGTTAGTAATTTTTTGTCCTAGCTGAGTTTGCCTCTTGGAATCCTTCCTTTTGTGCAAGGGAGCCTGGTGTCGTCCTGGTGGGGAATCAGACCCTGGGGTATGCTGTGTGCTGCTCCTTGCCTCCCTGCTGTCACTAAGCAGTGCCCCTGAGGCCCTTGGAATCAGTTTCAGGGTCACTGCTGTCTCCCTGCTCATACTGAGCCTTGCATTTGTGTGTTTTGCACACTTGAGCCCATGCCTTTTTAGGGTGTTTCTCAAGGCTGTGTCTTGCCTTTCATTCTTCCTTATTGTTGTGTTTATTATACTAACTTCAACCCCTGGGAGTTCTGTTTTGAAATTGTAAACTACTTCCTCCTCCCCATGCTCCCTGCAAAAAATCCAAAGGATGTTGTTTTATGTTTGTTACTAGAGGAGTTTGCTGAAGAAATGCCCTAATACAAGCTGGGCCTGGCCCTGTAGGCTGCAGCTCTCTGTATCTGTCTCTTGAAATTAGCTGTCAGCTGACTTTGCCCATTTGTCAAGGTCCTCTGTACTTAGTGAGGAAGGTTGTTGGGAAATCCTGTGGCTGGCTTTCACCCTGAGACAGCCAGCTGCAGGCTGGCTTCTGTGCCTTCTGTCAGGATTCAGTGTGATCAATAAGAAAGGTTTCTCGTTAAGCTTAAGTATTCTAAAAAAGAAAAATGTAAAGACTAATAACATTAATCATGTAAATGTAAGCAATACCCATCACTGAAGAGCAGCAACTGCTTCTGCGATTCTCGGCCATCACATGGTCATGTGTGTGACCTTGCACCAGTGTCATTTTCCCAAGACCAGTAGCACAATGCCTGCTGAGGAACAGGCACATTTAATTATTTCTGTTGGCTCCTAGAGTTGACTCTTTGTGGTGGGTAATCCCTTCTCTACTCTTCTTTGCACATTCCGTTTTTTACACAGCTCTTCGGCTCTCACGATGCCTTATTACTGCATGAAAGGGAGTAGCGTACACAGCCAGGCACCTCTGTCCTCATTTCTCTGTCCGGCATTGAGAGCTACCATCCTTATATTGGCATTTTGTTGGTTTGATCATTTCAAATAACATTTCTTGATTTGTCCATGTGTATATATGTGCAATGTGGATGGAAGCCAGAGCGTCAACCATTGAGCTAGACTTCTAGCCCTTGAATACATTTTAATGTTTTATGGAATTGGCTATTTGTATTGATAATTTGTATTTCTATCATGTTTCTGAACTATTTGTACTTCTTTTATAAATTCATAACTTGTGTTTCTATCATATTTCTTACTTTTTTCTTTTATTTTCTCCTAGCTCTTTTTTTTCCTTTTTTTATAATTTTGTGAGGTTTTTTAATTATTATTACTGATTTAGTTTATGTATGTGAACTGTCTTCAGACACACCAGAAGAGGGCATCATATATCCCATTACAGATGATTGTGAGCCACCTTGTGTTGCTGGGAATTGAACTCAGGTCCTTTGGAGGAGCAGTTAGTGCTCTTAACAACTGAGCCATCTCTCCAGCCCCCCTTTTTTTTAGTTTACTGTATGTATGTGGATGCTTCCCCTACATGGAAATTTGTGAACTACTTGCATGTAGTGCCTACAGAGGCCTGAAGAGAGCAGTGTATCCCTTGAAACTGGAGTTAAGTTGTGAGCTGCCATGTGGGTGGTTGGAGTGGAATTCAGGTCCTCTGGAAGAATAGCCAGTGCTCTGACCCAAAGAGCCTTCTCTCCACCCCTCGTACTTGTCATTTATATGGAATGCATTGTATTTTGGTTCAGTTCATGTATGAGGCAATGTTGCTAACTTAAGTTTTCCAGAAATGATGGTTTTCTTAGAGAAGTTAATTGAATATGTTTCCTTTTGGCTTTGATCATTCGTAAACTTAATATAAAATTTAAGGGATCTCTCTTTTATCGTTTAGGTATATAATATTTTTATATCAATCATTCTATAAAGTGGAAGCTTTGCATAGTGCCTTTTAATAGGTGAATACACGCATGCTCACATGCATATCTTTAATCTTGGCTGCTTGCACTCTGTCACTCTCTCAAGTTCTTTCAGTTTTCCAAGATTTCATTAAAATGTACCATCTTTTATATTCTAAAGATGTTATAACCATGTGATGTGGTAGATTCTGACATTCAGCAACACTGAAATGAAGGTTTCTTCCTTTGCTAGCAGGTTGTCCAGAGCGTTGTTCACCTCCACGAACTCCTTAGCATGCTTCAGGTACGTGTGTGTGCTGTCTTTATGTGTGCACTCACTTGTTTGGGGAACATAGTCCAGAGAGTTTGTTGACCTCAGTTTCTCGGGTTTGTAAGTTATGTGTTGGTAAATAAGCCAGAGAAGATTGGAGTCCAGTTAAGGAAATAAAGACCTTACAGCATGTGAGGCCTTCCTTCCCCAGAGGCTGTCTCACCTTAGAAACCTTTCCTTATTCCTCTCTGGTATACTCTTCCATACTTCCCAGGGACTGTCCTCATTCGGTTCCCCTTCTTTCTCGAAGAGTTTACCTGTCTCCTTCCTACCTTCTCCTTTGTACACAACACACACACTGATCCCACCCCAAAGTAACATCAAGAATTTCAGAAAATGTATGCCCGTGGCTAGTGAGATGGTTCAGCAGGTACCTGCCTTGACAACCTCAGCTCAGTCCTCAAGACCCACATGGTAGAAGGAGAGAGATGACTCCCACAGGTTGTCGTCTGACCTCCACATGCTCCCTTTGGCACATGCATGCTTGCACACACAAAATAAAGTGAATTGTATATTTTAGCTTAGAGAGTAACCAGGCTTGACAAAATTCTCATACCTTTGACACTATTTGAGAACTGCTGAAGTTGCCCTGGAGCATATTATGACAAAGACCAAACCCTTAAAACATAAGAGGAGGGTCACTCTGTCCCAGTACTCATAGAGTGAGGTGCGGGAAGGATCCCTGCAGGTGGCTGTCCCCCTGGACCTGAGTTTCATGACTGTTCCCTAT
>NW_021615203.1:0-2398 GCF_004785775.1 Grammomys surdaster
TGCAGGCCCATAACCGAGAAAGGCTCCTGCATAGCCACTTCTGGAGCCACTTGATCTGTCTGGTTATTGCCTCAGACCACTGTGTCTCTTCCCTTCTGGTGTCCTGGGCAACAGATAGTACTCACAGTTGCTGACTTCATCATTGCAGGGCATCCCAGAGATCCAAGATTTCTTCTGATGCCAGCAGTCCTCACTCTTGGTATATAGTCATGTTACATGGGCTGTGGCAAAGGCATTCCTACTGTCCGTGTAGATGTTAATTTTCTTGCCAGGCCCAAGTTCCGAGGCTGCTTTTTGTGCCGACGTGCCCGGGGGTGTGGAGTAGAAGTTCAGCCCAAAGACATTTGTGCCGTCCATCAAAGCAGCACCTGTTTGTCTCTGACCAGCTTCAAGAAAACTTCCTGTCTGTAAAGCAGTTTCCCGGCATTGGTCAGTAGGAGAAGTCTTCCCTCCACCGAAGGGTTCTCCTTTTGGGCCAGTTAGTTGCAGCACATCAGGCATTAAGTGTGTCTGGCCCCCATCCTGGAGAGTAAGTCTTAGTCCAACAGAGGGTAGGGACAGTCTGGGATGACCATAAATGAATGGGATACCCAGCCCATCTCTAGGTCACCGTGCTTCAGGTAGTCCCTGAATAAATACATTTTGGTGCCAGTGGCTCCTTGGAACCGAAATCTTTTCTTGGAAATGGAGCCATCGGCTTGGAGGAGGACCGAGTGTTGAGCCCCTGTGTCCACCAAGAGGTGGGTGGGTCCAAACCCCGTCTACCCCAATCACTGTCTTCACTCAGAACTAATACCTTCGCCATTTGGGGGAGTTTTTCCCAAGGCCTCGGATTTCCTGATCCCACTTCCATTTGTTCGGGCACTCTCGGGCTCAGCAGCTGGCTCCTTTACTTGCAATGTGCACACTGGTCCTTGTCAAGGAGTATCTGTCTCCCTTCAATGGGAGTCTCCCTTCTCTGCTTTCCCTTAACTACTGTAGCCAATATTCTCTGTAAATTCCTTTCGTGTCTCCTTTCTTTTTCTCATCTCTCTTTCATCTTCTTCTTTCTCTTTCTCTGCTCTTTTTCTTTCTCCCTGTTTTGGTAGACTTCCTTCAGCTACCTACACTAAATCTTTTAATGACTTATCCTGCAGTCCCTCTAGCCTCTGAAGCTTTTTCCTGATATCTACTAGCCTGGTCTATAAAGGACACAGAGTGTACTGACAGAATGCCTCTATGAGCCATTCTAGAAAGGCTGTGGGCAACTCATATGATCCCTGCTTAGTCTCATGTGCCTTGGTCAAAATTGGGGGGGGTGGAGCTCATGTGGCCCCCCTGGGACCTGCCAATGAAATTTGGTTGTAGGCTTTTAGATACCCCTTACCTTCTGCCACATTGAAGTCCCAGTCAGATCTGAGCAGAAGAAACCCTCTGTTGACGACAGCCTGTGAATTGATGGTGCCATCATGTCTGAGGGAACATTCTTTCATTCTGGTATCCTCCCTTGCTCTTTGGTCCTGAAGAACTCTCCTGATAGCCAGAACTTACAAGCCTCTTGCGGAAGAAAGGCTTCTATGGTGGGGCGGGGCGGGGGCGGTGTCCTCTACTAGATTCATCCAGGTAACTATATAGGGCAATTGGTCTGGGTGCCCTAGGGATCCTGCCCTAAAGACTCTTTCCCTTCTCCTCTGATCACCTGTATGAATGTCCCTTTGGGTGGCTACCCTACTCCAAAGGTGGGCCATTGGGAGAAGCAGAGAGTAACTAACTTGCCCTTCTTTACTACAAATCACTATTTGCACCAAAACAGAGTCCTATTCTTTTGGTTCTCCTACTCAGGGCAGCCTGTAATTTTTCACAGCAGGTGACCTGCCTGCAAGCAGTTTGTCTCAGGGGTCCCATGTTGGACTCATTTGGTTAGTCTCAGCACTACTTACTCAGGTTTTTAAAAAATAAAAACTATATAACTATAACTCTCAGGGGAATAATCTTAAATTTCTAGTGATTTTTTGCCTGAAATTGGTATGTCACCTGAAAAGGGTAATAATTTGAAAAGCTGCAGCGCTACCTGGACTACCATGTTCTCATACCAGTAGCGGCCAGCGGCCAAGGTCCCTGCAAGCAGCAGGGGGGAAGCCACTTTCAGGGACTCCTGGGGCTTCGGGGACCCCTGCAGAAATTGGTGCTGCAGAGTCTGGTGCCACTGTTGCTGTCCCTACATGACTCCAGTCAGGATGCTGCTGAGGTCAGTGTTCTGTCCCATAACTGTCTCATCCAGTTCTTCCCCTCTGAGGAGAACTGCTGGCTGCACCTTGCTCTGCTGGCCTGAAAGGGTTAGCTGGGGATTCTAGGGGAGAGTTTGGGGCCTTCCCCTCCTGAGAGGGATGGGTGTCCTAACATAACTCTTGGCATGCCT
>NW_021615204.1:0-3412 GCF_004785775.1 Grammomys surdaster
AAACCACTTGATTTATAAAGAATTGTGATTTAAAACAATTTTTCTTGTTTAAATTGAACATTTACTTTGAGAAAAATTCATAAAACTGAAAAATGTGTTGAGAAAACTAGTGAAAAGGTCACGCAAAAATGTGAAAACTTGAAAAAAAATTACAAACCTAGTAATAAATTTTAATCAAACAAAAGAGATATCAAAGTATATTATGAAAAAAGAGAAATTCGAATTGAAAATTCACAAAAAATAGAAAATTGATAAGGAGAATATTTGATTTGTAAAGGAATGTGATTTAAAAGTTTTTCCTGATGAAATTGAACCTTTACATGGCAAAAATTTCATAAAACTAAAAACACTGTGGAAAAAACCAGTGAAAAATTCACGAAAAATTGTGAAAATTTAAAGAAAAATTACAGTCAATAACAAACTGTAAGCAAATGGAAGCGAAATCAAAGGAAATTATGAAAAAGGAGAAATTTGTATTGAAAATTGATAAAAAATAGAAGATTGATAAGGAGACCATTGGATTTGTAAAGGATTGTGATTTAAAACAGTTTTTCCTGATAAATTTGAAAGTTTACTTGGCAAACAATTCATAAAACTGAAAACACTGTGGAAAAAACTAGTGAAAAATTCACGAAAAATAGTGAAAATTTAAGAAAAATTACACGGGGAATAATAAAGTACAATCAAACAGAAGAGAAAAATTACACAGTCAATAATAAACTTTAATCAAATGGAAGAGAAATCAAAGAAAATTATGAAAAATGAGAAATTTGCATTTAAAATTCATAACAAATAGAATATTGATAAGAGACCATTTGATTTGTAAAGGAATGTGATTTAAAACAGTTTTTCCTGATAAAATTGAATCTTTACTTGGCAAAAAATTCATAAAACTGAAAACACTGTGGAAAAAACTAGTGAAAAATTCACGAAAAATCGTGAAAAATTTAAGAAAAATTACAATGCCAAGAATAAATTACCATCAAACGGAAGAGAATTCAAAGAAAGTTATGAAAAAGGAGAAATTTGCATTTAAAATTCATAACAAATAGAATATTGATAAGAGACCATTTGATTTGTAAAGGAATGTGATTTAAATGTTTTTCCTGATAAAACTGAACCTTTACTTGGCAAACATTCATAAAACTGAAAACACTGGGGAAAAAAAAGTGAAAAATTCACGAAAAATAGTGAAAACTTAAAGAAAAATTACACAGTCAATGATAAACTATAAGCAAGCGTAAGCAAAATCAAAGAAAATTATGAAAAAGAAGAAATTTGTATTGAAAAAAGATAAAAAATAGAAAATTGATAAGGAGACCATTTGTTTGTAAAGGATTGTGATTTAAAACAGTTTTTCCTGATAAAATTGAAAGTTTACTTGGCAAACAATTCACAACACTGAAAACAGTGTGGAAAAAACTAGTGAAAAGTTCAGGAAAAATAGTGAAAACTTTAAGAAATAACACGGTCAATAATAAACTACGATCAAACAGAAGAGAATAATTACACAGTCAATAATAAACTATAATCAAACGGAAGAGAAATCAAAGAAAATTATGAAAAAGGAGAAATTTACATTTAAAATTAATAACAAATAGAAAATTGATAAGGAGACCATTTGATTTGTAAAGGAATGTGATCTAAAACAGTTTTTACTTATACAATTGAACATTTACGTGGCAAAAAATTCATGAAACTGAAAACACTGTGGAAAAAATTAGTGACAAATTCAGGAAAAATAGTGAAAACATGAAGAAAATTACATAGTCAATAATAAGCTATAATCAAACGGAAGAGAAATCAAAGAAAATTATGAAAAACGAGAAATTTGTATTGAAAATTCATTAAAAAATAGAAAATTGATAAGGAAACCACTTGATTTATAAAGAAATGTGATTTAAAACAATTTTTCTTAATAAAATTGAACATTTACTTTGAGAAAAATTCATAATACTGAAAAATGTGTTGAGAAAACTAGTGAAAAGGTCACGTAAAAATGTGAAAACTTGAAGAAAAATTACAAACCTAGTAATAAATTATAATCAAACAAAAGAGATATCAAAATATATTATGAAAAAACAGAAAATTGTATTGAAAATTCATAAAAAAATAGAAAATTGATAAGGAGAATATTTGATTTGTAAAGGAATGTGATTTAAAACAGACTTTCCTGATAAAATTGAAAGATTACTTGACAAACAATTCATAAAACTGAAAACACTGTGGAAAAAACTACTGAAAAATTCACGAAAAATAGTGAAAACTTTAAGAAAAATTACACGGTCAATAATAAACAACGATCAAACAGAAGAGAAATCAAAGAAAATTATGAAAAAGGAGAAATTTGAATTTAAAATTCATATCAAAAAGAAAATTAATAAGAAGACCATTTGATTTGTAAAGGAATGTGTTTTAAAACAGTTTTTACTGATAAAATTGAACATTTACTTTGCAAAAAATCATACAACTGAAAACACTGTGGGAAAATCTAGTGAAAAATTCAGGAAAAATAGTCAAAACTTGAAGAAAAATTACAAAGCCAAGAATAAATTACCATCAAACGGCAGAGAAATCAAAGAAAGTTATGAAAAAGGAGAAATTTGCATTTAAAATTCATAAAAAATAGAAAATTGATAAGGAGATCATTTGTTTTGTAAAGGATTGTGATTTAAAACAGTTTTTCCTGATAAAATTGAACCTTTACTTGGCAAACAATTCATAAGACTGAAAACACTGAGGAGAAAACTAGTGAAAAATTCAGGAAAAATAGTCAAAACTTGAAGAAAAATTACACGGTCAATAATAAACTACTATCAAACAGAAGAGCAAAATTACACAGTCAATAATAAACTATAATCAAACGGAAGAGAACTCAAAGAAAATTATGAAAAAGGAGAAATTTGCATTTAAAATTCATAACAAATAGAAAATTGATAAGGAGACCATTTGATTTGTAAAGGAATGTGATTTAAAACAGTTTTTACTGAAAAAATTGAACATTTACTTGGCAAAAAATTCATAAAACGAAAAAACTGTGGAAAATTTAGTGAAAAATTCAGGAAAAATAGTGAAAACGTTAAGAAAAATTACACGGTTAATAATAAACTACGATCAAACAGAAGAGCAAAATTACACAGTCAATAAAAAGCTATAATCAAAAGGAAGAGAAATCAAAGAAAACTATGAAAAACGAGAAATTTTTATTGAAAATTCTTAAAAAATAGAAAATTGATAAGGAAACCATTTGATTTATAAATGAATGTGATTTAAAATAATTTTTCTTGATAAAATTGCACATTTACTTTGAGAAAAATTCATAAACCTGAAAAATGTGTTGAGAAAACTGGTGAAAAGGTCACGCAAAAATGTGAAAACTTGAAGAAAAATTGCAAACCTAGTAATAAATTAT
>NW_021615205.1:0-1997 GCF_004785775.1 Grammomys surdaster
AAAAAATCATCAGATCCTACTACAAAGGCCTATACTCAACAAAACTGGAAAACCTGGATGAAATGGACAATTTCCTAGACAGATACCAGGTACCGAAGTTAAACCAGGAGCAGATAAACCATCTAAATAGTCCCATAACCCCTCAGGAAATAGCAGCAGTCATCAAAAGCCTCCCCACTAAAAAAAGCCCAGGACCAGATGGTTTTAGTGCTGAATTCTATCAGACCTTCAAGGAAGACCTAATACCAATTCTCTTCAAACTATTCCACAAAATAGAGACAGAAGGAACACTACCCAATTCGTTCTATGAAGCTACAATTACACTCATTCCCAAACCCCACAAGGACCCAACAAAGAAAGAGAACTTCAGACCAATCTCCCTTATGAACATCGATGCAAAAATACTCAATAAAATTCTAGCAAACCGAATCCAAGACCACATCAAAACAATCATCCATCATGATCAAGTAGGTTTTATCCCAGGAATGCAGGGATGGTTCAATATTCGGAAATCCATCAATGTAATCCACTATATAAACAAACTTAAAGAAAAAAACCACATGATCATCTCACTAGATGCTGAGAAAGCATTTGACAAAATTCAACATCCCTTCATGATAAAAGTCTTGGAAAGATCAGGAATTCAAGGCCCCTACCTAAACATAGTAAAAGCAATTTACAGCAAACCAGTAGCCAACATCAAGCTAAATGGAGAGAAACTTGAAGCAATCCCACTAAGATCAGGGACTAGACAAGGTTGCCCACTCTCCCCCTACCTATTCAATATAGTACTGGAAGTCTTAGCCAGAGCAATTAGACAGCAAAAAGAAGTCAAAGGGATACAAATAGGAAAGGAAGAAGTCAAAATATCGCTATTTGCAGATGATATGATAGTATACTTAAGTGACCCCCAAACTTCCACCAGAGAACTCCTAAACCTGATAAACAACTTCAGCAAAGTGGCTGGTTATAAAATCAACTCAAACAAATCAGTAGCCTTCCTCTACATGAAAGATAAACAGACTGAAAAAGAAATTAGGGAAATGACACCCTTCACAATAGTTGCAAATAATATAAAATACCTTGGTGTGAATCTAACCAAGCAAGTGAAAGACCTGTATGACAAGAACTTCAAGTCTCTGAAGAAAGAAATTGAAGAAGATCTCAGAAGATGGAAAGATCTCCCATGCTCATGGATTGGCAGGATTAATATAATAAAAATGGCCATCTTGCCAAAAGCAATCTACAGATTCAATGCAATCCCCATTAAAATCCCAACTCAATTCTTCACAGAGTTAGAAAAGGAAATTCTCAAATTCATATGGAATAACAAAAAACCCAGGATAGCGAAAACTATTCTCAACAATAAAAGAACTTCTGGAGGAATTACCATCCCTGACCTCAAGCTGTACTACAGAGCAATAGTGATAAAAACTACCTGGTATTGGTACAGAGACAGGCAGGAAGATCAATGGAATAGAATTGAAGACCCAGAAATGAACCCACACTCCTATGGTCACTTGATCTTTGACAAAGGAGCTAAAACTGTCCAGTGGAAAAAGGACAGCATTTTCAACAAATGGTGCTGGTTCAACTGGAAGACAACATGTAGAAGAATGAAAATTGATCCATTCTTATCTCCTTGTACAAAGCTCAAGTCTATGTGGATAAAGGACCTCCACATAAAACCAGATACACTGAAACTAATAGAAGAGAAGGTGGGGAAAAGCCTCGAATACTTGGGCACAGGGGAAAAGTTCCTGAACAGAACTCCAATGGCATATGCTCTAAGATCGAGAATTGACAAATGGGACTTCATAAAATTGCAAAGTTTCTGTAAGGCAAAGGACACTGTCAATAGGACAAAACGACAACCAACAAATTGGGAAAAGATCTTTACCAATCCTTCATCTGATAGAGGGCTAATATCCAATATATACAAAGAACTCAAGAAATTAGACTCCAGACAACCAAATTACCCTATTAAAAATGGGGTA
>NW_021615206.1:0-2295 GCF_004785775.1 Grammomys surdaster
TATCTTTTTTGAAATTTTCATTGGCATCTCCAGTACTGTGTTTTGTAAATGTTTCATGCACCCTGCCAACCAACTGGTCAAAGTTCATAGGTTCTTCAAACCAAGTAGACATTGTCCGGCTTTTTTTCACCTTTCCAGATATGGGCACAGAAGATGAGGCCACTCTTTTTCTGGTGGCAGGCTGTAAAACAGATTATCTGGAGTCCCTAGTCAGTGGGTTACTCATGCCCTGAGGAACCCTCAGAGGAAGTGGAACTGGCCATATCTTGTTATCTTTCAGAACCCTCATAGGGTCCAGGGACCTCTTCTTAGCTGAAGCCTTTATGAGAGCTTTGAGTTGCTGTAGCTCTTCTGTTACCTTAGCATCTGGTTTTTTGAATCTCTGATCCTCAAGGGCTTTGGGCACCTGAACTTGTGCCGAGTTGGTCTAATGAGCCCAGGAGGGGCACAGTCCCGCGTGTCTCTGCTGGTCAAGTGCATCCCCCATTGGGGGACACTGAAGGGAGTACCAGGCCGGGGAGGCTGTGAACCCCCTTGGGGTAGGGTATGAATATTCCCTTGGGTGACACTGAATGGAGTCCCAGGCCTTGGAGGCTGGGAAACCGGCAGTGTATGGTCAGAGCGTAAAGTCCGGGCTGAGGATCGCTGGCCTCTCTCCACACGTCTGGCCATTTTGAATCAGTAAGTAGACTGAAAGAAGAAATGGAAAAGGGCTATTATCCCTTGAAGGGGCAGCGAATATACATGCCAATGGTGACTCACAGAAAGAAGCAGTTAAGCAGGATCATTTGAGAGCAGCTTTTTCTCCCAAGAACTGTGGATATGTCGTTCCGCAAAGCGAAGGGCACAGAACTAGAGTGACTGTTGTTTTCGAGAATCAAACAAAGCTTAATAGTGGTTGTTCTCGGATCTGCACAGGCCTGTCTCCAGCTGCCTCACCTGGCGGTTCTGCTTGCAGTAGTGGGGTAATCATCCAAGTGTTCAGAATGAGGAGGGACTTCGAGGCCCCTATTCCTCAGAGTCCAGAGTGCTACCTGGTCTGGTGCCCACTGACAAGGGCTATGAAAAGGAATTGTTAAAGGAGCATCACGATTGGAAAGGGCAAGGGGTGCTCTGGAGACTGTGTTCTCAAATCTCTCTTGCACCACAATAATGCTCTCTAGCTAGATGCCATCAGTGTTGCAGTGATGTCTGTTGGAGCCTTGTAACTGAATGAAAATGCTGATCCAGATCCTTGCTCCTCAGATACTAATCCTTCTAGGTATGAAGAACTTGCTGCAGGGTAAAATGGACAGTAAATTATAGGCATCAATTCAGATAAGTTAGACCTTTTGAGAATTAACTTGGCAATTCTAATGTCCACACAAAATGGGTTTCTTAATTTATGTAACAGTGACTATGTTTAGTTCAGATAATCTATCAAGATAAACTGAGTCATGGTTTATATGTACATGAATGACTGCTTTAAACGTGGTAAGATTTAAAAGAAATTTCAAGTTTTCACTTGCAAAGTAAGGGTCTTAATGTGATTACTTGATTTATGATTGGCTAAGTTTTCAGTGAATTATTATACATACTTGTAAATGTTTCCTAAGTAATAATATCATTACTATTAAATAAAATTATAAAGTTGTTCAAGTACAATAATTTTTTGGATAGTAAACTTAAAGATGAAAATAACTGAAGGGAATATTTTGTAGCATTTAATTCAGTAATTAATATTCTTTTCTGAAGCTTTTCAAGGTTATGCATTTTCTTTGTCAGAATACAATGAAATACGTTTCATTACAGTACTTTCATGCATATGTTTTTATTCATATATATATTCATATACACATGTTTTTATTGATTTTATTGCATGTGTGTAATGGAATTGTCCATTTTTGTCTAGATGATTACCAAGTTTATTCCCTTGCATGAACAAACAACTGGATACCCTGGAAAGACAGAACACCAAGACTTGTTGAAAATCAAATTACTAACTGTATATATTCGAAATGGGAGAAGCTTGAGGCTGGAAGTCAGTTAAACAAGTGCTGGTTTGGATATTTTAAAGGCTCCTGGTGTCCTTTCCTTTCCAGTACTGGACCTGTCTAGATGACCAGCCAGGTGCTTTCCTTCCAGGCAGAGACTTCTGGGAAGAAGAAGACACCATCTCAGGGAGCCTGCCTTAGTTTTTCCTTTTTGTTTATCTTCTTATAACTCCTCCTCATGTGTATCTCTCTTTCTCTGTCTCTGTCTCTGTCTCTGTCTCTCTCTCTCTCTCTCTCTCTCTCTCTCTCTCTCTCCCTCTCT